>NC_088417.1:104216820-104359320 GCF_034236695.1 Oncorhynchus nerka | reverse complement strand
GAATAGCATTCTCACATAGGTGTTTATTTTGTCCAGGTGTGAAAGGGCAGTGTGGAGTGCAATAGAGATTGCATCATATGTGGATCTGTTGGGGCGATAGGCAAATTAGAGTGAGCTTCTGGGATAATGGTGTTGATGTGAGCCATGACCAGCCTTTCAAAGCACTTCATGGCTACAGACTTGAGTGCTATGGGTCGGTAGTCCTTTAGGCAGGTTACGTTAGTGTTCTTGGGCACAGGGACTATGGTGGTCTGCTTGAAACATATTGGTATTACAGTCTCAGACAGTGAGAGGTTGAACATGTCAGTGAAGACATTTGCAGGTTGGTCAGCGCATGCGTCCTGGTAATCCGTCTAGCCCTGTGGCCTTGAGAATGTTGACCTGTTTAAAGATCTTAAACACATCGGCTATGGAGAGCGTGATCACACAGTCGTACAGCAGCTGATGCTCTCATGCATGTTTCTGTGTTTACTTGCCTCGAATCGAGCATAGAAGTAATTTAGCTCGTCTGGTAGGCTCGTGTCACTGGGCAGCTCTCGGCTGTGCTTTCCTTTGTAGTCTGTAATAGTTTGCAGGCCCTGCCACGTCCGATGAGCATAGTACGATTCCGGTATAGTACGATTCGATATTAGTATTGACGCTTTGCCTGTGTGATTGTTCGTGTGATTGTGGACTACAGGAAAAGGTGGACAGTGTATTCCCCCATTCTCATCGACGGGGCTGTAGGGGAGCAGATTGAGAGCTTCAAGTTCCTTGGCGTCCACATCACCAACAAAGTAACATGGTCCAAGACAGTCGTGAAGAGGGCACGACAAAACCTATTCCCCCTCAGGAGACTGAAAAGATTTGGCATGGTTGCTCAGATCCTCAAAAGGTTTTACAGCTGCACCATCGAGAGCATCCTGATGGGTTGCTCGGCATTTTTAGGGTAGTGCATACGGCCCAGTACATCACTGGGGCCAAACTTCCTGCCACCTCTACACAGGTGGTGTCATACGAAGGCCCTAAAAATTGTCAAGGACTCCAGCCACTCTAATCATAGACTATTCTCTCTGCTACCGCACAGCGGGCGATACCGGAGCATCTAAGAGGTTTCTAAAAAGCTTCTACCCCCAAGCCATAAGACTCCTGACAATCGAATCAAATGGCTACCCAGACCACCCCCACTCTTTTACGCTGCTGATACTCTCTGTTATTATATATGCATAGTCACTTTAATAACTCTACCTACATGGATTACTGGGCTGAACACGCTAACAGCAAGTGGCTATTTGGACATAAATAATGGGCTTTATGGAACTTTATGGAACAAATCAGTCATTTATGGTCGAACTGGGATTCCTGGGAGTGCCTTCTGATGAAGATCATCAAATTCTGTGAATAACACTTGTATCATTTATCAATGTTTATTATGAGTATTTCTGCAAAATCACCGGATGTTTTGGAATCAAAACATTACTGCACGTAACGCGCTAATGTAAACTGAGTTTTTGGGATATAAATATGCACATTATCGAACAAAACATACATGTATTGTGTAACATGATGTCCTATGAGTGTCATCTGATGAAGATCATCAAAGGTTAGTGATTAATTTATCTATATTTCTGCTTTTTGTGACTCCTATCTTTGGCTAGAAAAATTGAGTTTTTTTTTTTTGAATTGGCGGTGATCTAACATAATCATATGTTTTGCTTTCGCTGTAAAGCATTTTTGAAATCGGACACGATGCGTAGATTACCAAGAAGTCTATCTTTCATTTGCTGTATTGGACTTGTTAACTTCTTGCGTTGAGCCATCCCGGTTCCGGTATCGTGACTACAGCCTCAAGCCTCATTACCATAACGCAACGTTAACTATTCATGAAAATCGCAAATGAAATGAAATTAATCTATTTGCTCTCAAGCTTAGCCTTTTGTTACCAACACTGTCATCTCAGATTTTCAAAATATGCTTCTCAACCATTGCAAAACAAGCATTTGTGTAACAGTATTGATGGCTAACGTACCATTTAGCATTAGCATTCAGCATGCAACATTTACCACAAAAACCATAAAAGCATTCAAATAAAATCATTTACCTTTGAAGAACTTCAGATGTTTTCAATGAGGAGACTCTCAGATAGCAAATGTTCAGTTTTTCCTGAAAGATTATTTGTTTAGGACAAATCGCTCCGTTTTCTGCGTCACGTTTAGCTACGGAAAAAACCCTGTATCCAGGATTGTGTAAATCTATCAGCAAGCTCATTAGCATAACACAACGTTAACTATTCGTGAAAATCGCAAATGAAATGAAATTAATCTATTTGCTCTCAAGCTTAGCCTTTGTTACCAACACTGTCATCTCAGATTTTCAAAATATGCTTCTCAACCATTGCAAAACAAGCATTTGTGTAACAGTATTGATGGCTAACGTACCATTTAGCATTAGCATTCAGCATGCAACATTTACCACAAAAACCATAAAAGCATTCAAATAAAATCATTTACCTTTGAAGAACTTCAGATGTTTTCAATGAGGAGACTCTCAGATAGCAAATGTTCAGTTTTTCCTGAAAGATTATTTGTTTAGGACAAATCGCTCCGTTTTCTGCGTCACGTTTAGCTACGGAAAAAACCCTGTATCCAGGATTGTGTAAATCTATCAGCAAGCTCATTAGCATAACACAACGTTAACTATTCGTGAAAATCGCAAATGAAATGAAATTAATCTATTTGCTCTCAAGCTTAGCCTTTTGTTACCAACACTGTCATCTCAGATTTTCAAAATATGCTTCTCAACCATTGCAAAACAAGCATTTGTGTAACAGTATTGATGGCTAACGTACCATTTAGCATTAGCATTCAGCATGCAACATTTACCACAAAAACCATAAAAGCATTCAAATAAAATCATTTACCTTTGAAGAACTTCAGATGTTTTCAATGAGGAGACTCTGTTAGATAGCAAATGTTCCGTTTTTACAAAAAATATTATTTGTGTCGACTAATCGCTCCGTTTTGTTCATCACGTTTGGGTAAGGAAAAAAATAAAATAATAAGTCATTAAAACGCAAACTTTTTTCCAAATTAACTCCATAATATCGACAGAAACATGGCAAACGATGTTTAGAATCAATCCTCAAGGTGTTTTTCACATATCTATCGACGATAAAATCCATCGTGGCAGTTTACTTTCAATTCTGATGAAATGGAACGCGCATGGACCTACAGATTACGCACACAGGACACCGGGCGGGACACCAGGTAAATGTAGTCTCTTATGGTCAATCTTCCAATGATATGCCTACAAACACGTCACAATGCTGCAGACACCTCGGGGAATAGACAGAAAGCGCAGGCTCATTCCTGGCGCATTCAAGCCATATAAGGAGACATTGGAACACAGCGATTTTCAGAATGGGGCATTGCCTGTATGAAACTTCATCTTGGTTTCGCCTGTTGCATTAGTTCTGGGACACGCACAGATAATATCTTTGCAGTTTTGCAGACGTCAGAGTTGTGTCTTTCCAAGGCTGTCAATTCCATGCATAGTCGAGCATCTTTTCGTGACAAAATATTGCGCTTAAAACGGGCACGTCTTTTTATCCAATAATGACACAGCGCCCCCATAGGTTCAACAGGTTAATGTGTGAAAGTGACATATTTCAACAAAATATTTTAGAATTTTGCGCACTGCCTTTTCAGAGGAATGTTGTCGAGGGGTTCCGCTAGCGGAACACCTGCCCTAGAAAGGCTCAAACAAGTTCAGCCACCTGTCAGAAGATGCTTTTACACTCGGTCACCTTATGACTCTATACTTGTGATGAAAGGTCAAGTTTCGGTCAAACCCACTTCTGAGTTTTTACTTGCTGACAAGTTAGATTTATTAAAATGTTGTTGCCAGGGAAACTCACGCAAGGAGGACCGGGAGAGGCTATATGAGTTACAGGATGTCTTAGACATTTTGCAGAACTTGGGGAGGACTATCATATACTGTTATACGGCAGGGGTGGCAGGGGAGCCTAGTGGTTAGAGACACAGTAACAGGGTAGCCTAGTGGTTCGAGACACAGTAACAGGGTAGCCTAGTGGTTAGAGACACAGTAACAGGGTAGCCTAGTGGTTAGAGACACAGTAACAGGGTAGCCTAGTGGTTAGAGACACAGTAACAGGGTAGCCTAGTGGTTAGAGACACAGTAACAGGGTAGCCTAGTGGTTAGAGACACAGTAACAGGGTAGCCTAGTGGTTAGAGACACAGTAACAGGGTAGCCTAGTGGTTAGAGACACAGTAACAGGGTAGCCTATTGGTTAGCGACACAGTAACAGGGTAGCCTAGTGGTTAGAGACTCAGTAACAGGGTAGCCTAGTGGTTAGAGACACAGTAACAGGGTAGCCTAGTGGTTAGAGACACAGTAACAGGGTAGCCTAGTGGTTAGAGACACAGTAACAGGGTAGCCTAGTGGTTAGAGACACAGTAACAGGGTAGCCTAGTGGTTAGAGACACAGTAACAGGGTAGCCTAGTGGTTAGAGACGCAGTAACAGGGTAGCCTAGTGGTTAGGGACACAGTAACAGGGTAGCCTAGTGGTTAGGGACACAGTAACAGGGTAGCCTAGTGGTTAGGGACACAGTAACAGGGTAGCCTAGTGGTTAGAGACACAGTAACAGGGTAGCCTAGTGGTTAGAGACACAGTAACAGGGTAGCCTAGTGGTTAGAGACACAGTAACAGGGTAGCCTAGTGGTTAGAGACACAGTAACAGGGTAGCCTAGTGGTTAGAGACACAGTAACAGGGTAGCCTAGTGGTTAGAGACACAGTAACAGGGTAGCCTAGTGGTTAGAGACACAGTAACAGGGTAGCCTAGTGGTTAGAGACACAGTAACAGGGTAGCCTAGTGGTTAGAGACACAGTAACAGGGTAGCCTAGTGGTTAGGGACACAGTAACAGGGTAGCCTAGTGGTTAGAGACACAGTAACAGGGTAGCCTAGTGGTTAGAGACACAGTAACAGGGTAGCCTAGTGGTTAGAGACACAGTAACAGGGTAGCCTAGTGGTTAGAGACACAGTAACAGGGTAGCCTAGTGGTTAGAGACACAGTAACAGGGTAGCCTAGTGGTTAGAGACACAGTAACAGGGTAGCCTAGTGGTTAGAGACACAGTAACAGGGTAGCCTAGTGGTTAGAGACACAGTAACAGGGTAGCCTAGTGGTTAGAGACACAGTAACAGGGTAGCCTAGTGGTAAGAGACACAGTAACAGGGTAGCCTAGTGGTTAGGGACACAGTAACAGGGTAGCCTAGTGGTTAGAGACACAGTAACAGGGTAGCCTAGTGGTTAGAGACACAGTAACAGGGTAGCCTAGTGGTTAGAGACACAGTAACAGGGTAGCCTAGTGGTTAGAGACACAGTAACAGGGTAACCTAATGGTTAGAGACACAGTAACAGGGTAGCCTAGTGGTTAGAGACACAGTAACAGGGTAGCCTAGTGGTTAGAGACACAGTAACAGGATAGCCTAGTGGTTAGAGACATAGAGAACTATCATATACTGTTATACTTTACTCTGTACCAACTTGTGTCTACAATTGTATTACTAAAGGAGTATTTTAATACTTAAATAAAGAGTCTGTGTTTTCCATTACCAACGTATGTTTGACAATTATACAGACCTGATCATCTGTTGAAGAAATTGACCAACAGTTTGACTATCTTGCCAGGAGCGAGTGACCTCTTCTCTGGACTGACCATTGATCCACGTGCAGGTTGGATCAATAGATCAATAGGTTAGACATTCCTGGTTAAATTATTATTATACAAACAAAGCATTCTTCAAACAGTAATTATAATTGCAAATGAGATGTAGTCAATCACAGTACCATCCCTTTTGTCACCAAAGCCCCATATACAACCCACCACTGCGACCTGTATGCTCTAGTCGGCTGGCCATCGCTACATATTCGTCACCAGACCCACTGGCTCCAGGTCATCTATAAGTCTATGCTAGGTAAAGCTCTGCCTTATCTCAGCTCACTGGTCACCATAGCAACACCCACCCGTAGCACATGCTCCAGCAGGTATATTTTACTGGTCATTCCCAAAGCCAACACTTTCCTTTGGCCACCTTTCCTTCCAGTTCTCTGCTGCCAATGTCTGGAACGAATTGCACAAATCACTGAAGCTGGAGTCTTAAATCTCCCTCACTAACTTTAAGCATCAGCTGCCAGAGCAGCTTACAGATCACTGCACCTGTAAATAGCCCATCTGTAAATATCCCACCCAACTACCTCATCCCCATATTGTTATTTTTCTTTGCTCTTTTGCACCCCAGTATCTCTACTTGCACATCATCATCTGCACATCTATCACTCCAGTGTTAATGCTAAATTGTTATTATTTCCCACTATGGCCTATTCATTGCCTTACCTCCCTAATCTTACTACATTTGCACGCACTGTGTATAGATTTTTCTATTGTGTTATTGACTGTACATTTATGTGTAACTGTGTTGTTGTTTGTGTCACACTGCTTTGCTTTATCTTGGCCAGGTCACAGTTGTAACTGAGAACTTGTTCTCAACTGGCCTACCTGGTTAAATAAATATATATATATTTTTTTATATAATATTGTGAGACTTGGTGATAGGTTTAGGGCGAAATTACAAACATAAACACTGATTGTTGTTGTTGTTGTTATTGTTGTTATTATTGTTATTGTTGTTATTGTTGTTATTATTGTTATTATTATTATTGTTATTATTGTTATTATTATTGTTGTTATTATTGTTATTATTGTTATTATTATTATTGTTATTATTGTTATTATTGTTATTATTGTTGTTATTATTATTATTATTGTTATTATTATTATTATTGTTATTATTGTTATTATTATTGTTGTTATTATTATTATTATTATTATTATTATTGTTATTATTGTTATTATTATTGTTGTTATTATTATTATTATTATTATTATTGTTATTATTATTATTATTGTTATTATTGTTATTATTATTGTTGTTATTATTATTATTATTATTATTATTGTTATTATTGTTATTATTATTGTTGTTATTATTATTATTATTATTATTATTATTGTTATTATTGTTATTATTATTGTTGTTATTATTATTATTATTATTATTATTGTTATTATTATTATTATTGTTATTATTGTTATTATTATTGTTGTTATTATTGTTATTATTGTTATTATTATTGTTGTTATTATTGTTATTATTGTTATTATTGTTATTATTGTTATTATTATTGTGAGTTTTGGAGATGCGTTTAGGGCGAAATTCCAAGTATAAACGCATCATTGTTGTGATAAAGAGTTTGAAAATGTTTCTGATAATTGCTCTATTTATTTTGTAAATGTATCATGTCTTCTGTGTGGTATGACTGGATGGTGGGACGTTAAATCAGGAGTTAGTTATAAACAATATCATGTGTATTAGAATTTATTGAGTTGACATTCGGATCAGATGCTCTAAGAGTTGCCTGTTTGGGGTAAAAACCTTAATGCATACACCCTTGCTGTATTAGGAAATAGACCTACCACCTAACAGTGTTACTGACCCATGTTATTTTAAAAAGAAATCGGTTTTTGAAATCGTTTCTCCCTTGGAAGGAGAAGATTATCACAGAGATACCAGGATTGTTGTGGAGGTGACACCAACGTTTTCACCAGTTATAAATCATCTTGAACCCTATTCAATTATATTATATTATATTATTTATATATATATATATATATATATATATAATATTTATATTTATATGATATATTATATTATATATATAATATTATACAAGCACTATTTCGTGGTTGCTCCATAGAGGACGATTATTTTACACCACCCGTACATTACATTTAGTTACCATTTACTTATCACCCTGCTTTAAATAAACTGATGCGAGTTAAGGGATAGACTATACAAATAGTTTAGTTTTTTTTGCATATATTTATCTGTATTCCCATTACAAGTAGAGCCTCATTAATGAAAAGTAAAAAACATTTTTCTTTTAATTGAGACGTGGCCAACGGGAGCTCAGAGTGTTCTGAGGGACAAGGTCACAATGAAACCTGCCACCACCTCTGTGGTTTTTAATTGGGAAATACCCCACTATGGAAAATGACTTAACCTGGGTTTTCATGAAAAGGCATGATAGGACTAAGGACGCCACTGAATATGTCCCTACGGACGGGTCGTTTAATAAAACCAAATATCAATATGTGCAGGACATTGTGAAAAGAAAGACAGGACAATAAGACAAAGAGAAAAGAAAAGGAAGAATCCACCCTGTTTCCTGTGACTGTAGATGTTAAAAACCCTGGACTCAACAAAAAGCTACAGTTTGAAAAAGGAATTGACAAAGATGAAAGTCTCTGTCAAGACAGAGAAGATTCCTCTAGAATGCAACACACCACCATATGCTCCTCCTGCAGAGGTTTAAAGGAATTGATCCACTACTCTCATGCGAACTAGTAGCTCCAGGCTATAATTCTTCTCCACCACCAGCACCGGGTAGAATGTATCAAGAACTTGGAGAAATATGGAATGAAGCCAAGATACAATCAACACCTCTCTACCCGGTGGTAGAGTTTTCACAGCAAAGGACCTCATGGAAAGCTCATGAAAAGAAGATGCAGAGGGAAATGGATAAAACCACCAGAAACACCACCAATACACGCAGTCAGTCAGGAAAAGGATAAAGCCCACCATCAAAGACACCACCAACACACGCAGGCAGTCAGGAAATGGATAAAACCACCAGAGACACCAGCAATACACGCAGTCAGTCAGGAAATGGATAAAGACACCAGAGACACCACCAATACATACAGTCAGTCAGGAAATGGATAAAGACACCAGAGACACCACCAATACACGCAGTCAGTGGATAAAGACCATCACTTGACACACAGCTCAAGAAGGTCCAGCTGGCCCAGCTGGACAAAGGGAAGACCAGCAATATAATGGTGGCTGTATCCCCAGCTGCTCTGCAGTAGCTGCCTCCTCCACCACCTGCTCCATAGTTTAGCCAAGCACCTGCTACTCAGTTCCCTCCTCAACCATACGGGAATGCACAACCATACTTACCCACACTGAGACAACCGCTGGTGTGCTGGTACTGCAGTGTGGCAGGTCATATAAGAAACATGTGTCCACAACAACCACAGCAGCAACCTTGGCAGCAGAGGGGAAGAGGGAAATTGTGAGGGAACGCTGGCAGGGGGAACTTCCAAGGAGGACGAGGCGGGAGATAGGCAGGACAGCATCAACCTGGCTTTTCTCAACCAACGAATGATAAAACAGCCTCCTGTGACAAACCAGGCGTGGTTCCCACCGCAGAATAATCAACAATAGGGATGCCCTGACCCTCTTCTCCAGGGTCAACAGTACATATTTCTGGATGAGACCATAGAACCAATCATTACTCTGAAGGTCAACGATCAAGAGGTACCATTTTTAATAGATACTGGGGCTCACACCTCCTGCACTGGATCTACAGGCCAACACCTCGGCCTGTGGCTCACACCTCCTGCATTGGATCTACAGGCCAACACCTCGGCCTGGGGCTCACACCTCCTGCATTGGAGTATCCCTTTCTGAACTCTCCGGCCACTCCCGTTAGCCTACTGAATAGAGACAATTTCCGGATCAAGTTCAACGCGATTCAAAGGCCCGACTTGACCTTTATGATGAACCTCTTGAGCTCGCTAATCTTACTCTCTTTGTTGACGGCTCTGTCTTTATTGATAGGGAGACTGGTAGGAAACATGCAGGGTTTGGTATGGTCTCACTGGATAGGTCATTGTTGATTGAACAGCCCTTGCCTGAACATTGCTCAGCACAACAAGCTGAGCTTCTAGAGCTTACTGAAGCATGTAAATTAGGTAGTGGTTTGAAGGTTAACTTTTTATGCCTGCAGGGGCACTATTGAGTAGCTTGGATGAAAATGTGCCATTGTAAACGGCCAGCTCCTCAGTCTCAGTTGCTAATATATGCATATTATTAGTAGTATTGGATAGAAAACACCCTAAAGTTTCCAAAATTGTCAAAGTATTGTCTGTGAGTATAACAGAACTGATATTGCAAACAAAACCCTGAGGAAAATCAAAACAGGAAGTGGCTTCTAAGTGTACTTAATGTTTTGTCGTGCGATCGATAAATTTACACAAACGCTTGGATTGCTTTCGCTGTAAAGCATCATTTTCAAAATCTGACATGACAGGTGGATTAACAAAAGGCTAAGCTGTGTTATTGCACTTGTGATTTTAATGAATATACATATTTGTAGTAATATTTATTGAATGTAGCGCTATGCTATTCAGCGGTTGTTGATGACACTTATCCCGGTAGTTGGATTGCAGCCATAACAAGTTAACATTTATTCTGACTCTGCATATGCCATTGGCGTTCGCCTGTCTTGGATAGGAGTTTGGAAAGGTAGGGACTTAGTTAATGTATCTGGTACCCCTATTAAACATTGTTTAAAGATAGAAGCCCTGTGTGAAGCTATGTTGCTTCCTGCCTTGGCTTTTGTTAGGGTCCGTGCCCATGTTCTGCTTGCCTCCCTGCGCACGTCTGAAATCAGTGATCTGGACCAACACCAGGCTGCAGATACACTTAATCACCCTTTGTGGGAGTCTAGAGCCTGCTCCAGAGGACCTGATGGCCTGTGGAGGCAATCACTCTCTGGCAAACCAGTTCTGCCTCTGCCTCTCGTCTCCTCTGTGTGTCGCCTGGCCCACGGGTTAGGCCACGCACCAAGGAGGGAGATGGTAAGACCAATATCTGACAGCTGGTTTTGTCAAAATCTGTTTGAAATTTGCAAAACACACATGTATAAATGTACTACATGCAATACAACATTGGTAAGGGTACCGCGCTGAAACCAGGGAAATTTCCAGTTGGCCTACGTCGGCCCGTTCACCCTTTGGATTTCAAATCAAATCAAATTTTATTTGTCACATACACATGGTTAGCAGATGTTAAAATGCGAGTGTAGCGAAATGCTTGTGCTTCTAGTTCCGACAATGCAGTAATAACCAACAAGTAATCTAACTAACAATTCCAAAACTACCGTTTTATACACAGTGTAAGGGGATAAGGAATATGTACATAGGATATATGAATTAGTGATGGTACAGAGCAGCATAGGCAAGATACAGTAGATGGTATCGAGTACAGTATATACATATGAGAATAGTATGTAAACAAAGTGGCATAGTTAAAGTGGCTAGTGATACATGTATTACATAAGGATGCAGTAGATGATATAGAGTACAGTATATACGTATGCATATGAGATGAATAATCTAGGGTATGTAAACATTATATTAGGTAGCATTGTTTAAAGTGGCTAGTGATATATTTACATCATTTCCCATCAATTCCCATTATTAAAGTGGCTGGAGTTGAGTCAGTGTCAGTGTGTTGGCAGCAGCCACTCAATGTCATTTTAATGGCAACGGACCGAGGCTCTGCATCTGTCCTCGTGCTCCTAGACCTTAGTGCTGCTTTTGATACCATCGATCACCACATTCTTTTGGAGAGATTGGAAACCCAAATTGGTCTACACGGACATGTTCTGGCCTGGTTTAGATCTTATCTGTCGGAAAGATATCAGTTTGTCTCTGTGAATGGTTTGTCCTCTGACAAATCAACTGTAAATTTCGGTGTTCCTCAAGGTTCTGTTTTAGGACCACTATTGTTTTCACTATATATTTTACCTCTTGGGGATGTTATTCGAAAACATAATGTAAACTTTCACTGCTATGCGGATGACACACAGCTGTACATTTCAATGAAACATGGTGAAGCCCCAAAATTGCCCTCGCTAGAAGCATGTGTTTCAGACATAAGGAAGTGGATGGCTGCAAACTTTCTACTATTAAACTCGGACAAAACAGAGATGCTTGTTCTAGGTCCCAAGAAACAAAGAGATCTTCTGTTGAATCTGACAATTAATCTTAATGGTTGTACAGTCGTCTCAAATAAAACTGTGAAGGACCTCGGCGTTACTCTGGACCCTGATCTCTCTTTTGAAGAACATATCAAGACCATTTCGAGGACAGCTTTTTTCCATCTACGTAACATTGCAAAAATCAGAAACTTTCTGTCCAAAAATGATGCAGAAAAATTAATCCATGCTTTTGTCACTTCTAGGTTAGACTACTGCAATGCTCTATTTTCCGGCTACCCGGATAAAGCACTAAATAAACTTCAGTTAGTGCTAAATACGGCTGCTAGAATCCTGACTAGAACCAAAAAATTTGATCATATTACTCCAGTGCTAGCCTCTCTACACTGGCTTCCTGTCAAAGCAAGGGCTGATTTCAAGGTTTTACTGCTAACCTACAAAGCATTACATGGGCTTGCTCCTACCTATCTCTCTGATTTGGTCCTGCCGTACATACCTACACGTACGCTACGGTCACAAGACGCAGGCCTCCTAATTGTCCCTAGAATTTCTAAGCAAACAGCTGGAGGCAGGGCTTTCTCCTATAGAGCTCCATTTTTATGGAACGGTCTGCCTACCCATGTCAGAGACGCAAACTCGGTCTCAACCTTTAAGTCTTTACTGAAGACTCATCTCTTCAGTGGGTCATATGATTGAGTGTAGTCTGGCCCAGGAGTGGGAAGGTGAACGGAAAGGCTCTGGAGCAACGAACCGCCCTTGCTGTCTCTGCCTGGCCGATTCCCCTCTTTCCACTGGGATTCTCTGCCTCTACCCTGTTACGGGGGCTGAGTCACTGGCTTACTGGGGCTCTCTCATGCCGTCCCTGGGGGGTGCGTCACCTGGGTGGGTTGATTCACTGTTGTGGTCGGCCTGTCTGGGTTGGCGCCCCCTTGGGTTGTGCCGTGGCGGAGATCTTTGTGGGCTATACTCGGCCTTGTCTCAGGATGGTAAGTTGGTGGTTGAAGATATCCCTCTAGTGGTGTGGGGGCTGTGCTTTGGCAAAGTGGGTGGGGTTATATCCTTCCTGTTTGGCCCTGTCCGGGGTGTCCTCGGATGGGGCCACAGTGTCTCCTGACCCCTCCTGTCTCAGCCTCCAGTATTTATGCTGCATTAGTTTATGTGTCGGGGGCTAGGGTCAGTTTGTTATATCTGGAGTACTTCTCCTGTCCTATTCGGTGTCCTGTGTGAATCTAAGTGTGCGTTCTCTAATTCTCTCCTTCTCTCTTTCTTTCTCTCTCTCGGAGGACCTGAGCCCTAGGACCATGCCCCAGGACTACCTGACATGATGACTCCTTGCTGTCCCCAGTCCACCTGGCCATGCTGCTGCTCCAGTTTCAACTGGCCTGGGCCCTAGGACCATGTCCCAGGACTACCTGACATGATGACTCCTGCTGTCCCCAGTCCACCTGGCCATGCTGCTGCTCCAGTTTCAACTGTTCTGCCTTACTATTATTCAACCATGCTGGACCTGAGCCCTAGGACCGTGCCCCAGGACTACCTGACATGATGACTCCTTGCTGTCCCCAGTCCACCTGACTGTGCTGCTGCTCCAGTTTCAACTGTTCTGCCTTATTATTATTCGACCATGCTGGTCATTTATGAACATTTGAACATCTTGGTCATGTTCTGTTATAATCTCTACCCGGCACAGCCAGAAGAGGACTGGCCACCCCACATAGCCTGGTTCCTCTCTAGGTTTCTTCCTAGGTTTTGGCCTTTCTAGGGAGTTTTTCCTAGCCACCGTGCTTTTACACCTGCATTGTTTGCTGTTTGGGGTTTTAGGCTGGGTTTCTGTACAGCACTTTGAGATATCAGCTAATGTACGAAGGGCTATATAAATAAATTTGATTTGATTTGAATGTTAGTGGTGGCTGTTTAACAGTTTGATGGCCTTGAGATAGAAGCTGTTTTTCAGTCTCTCGGTCCCAGCTTTGATGCACCTATACTGACCTCGCCTTCTGGATGATAGCGGGGTGAACAGGCAGTGGCTCGGGTGGTTGTTGTCCTTGATGATCTTTATGGCCTTCCTGTAACATCGGGTGGTGTAGGTGTCCTGGAGGGCAGGTAGTTTGCCCCTGGTGATGCGTTGTGCAGACCTCACTACCCTCTGGAGAGCCTTACGGTTGTGGTCGGAGCAGTTGCCGTACCAGTCGGTGATACAGCCCGCCAGGATGCTCTCGATTGTGCATCTGTAGAAGTTTGTGAGTGCTTTTGGTGACAAGCCGAATTTCTTCAGCCTCCTGAGGTTGAAGAGGCGCTGCTGCGCCTTCTTCACGATGCTGTCTGTGTGAGTGGACCAATTCAGTTTGTCTGTGATGTGTATGCCGAGGAACTTAAAACTTACTACCCTCTCCACTACTGTTCCATCGATGTGGATAGGGGGTGTTCCCTCTGCTGTTTCCTGAAGTCCACAATCATCTCCTTAGTTTTGTTGACGTTGAGTGTGAGGTTATTTTCCTGACACCACACTCCGAGGGCCCTCACCTCCTACCTGTAGGCCGTCTCGTCGTTGTTGGTAATCAAGCCTACCACTGTTGTGTCGTCCGCAAACTTGATGATTGAGTTGGAGGCGTGCGTGGCCACGCAGTCGTGGGTGAACAGGGAGTACAGGAGAGGGCTCAGAACGCACCCTTGTGGGGCCCCAGTGTTGAGGATCAGCGGGGTGGAGATGTTGTTGCCTACCCTCACCACCTGGGGGCAGCCTGTCAGGAAGTCCAGTACCCAGTTGCACAGGGCGGGGTCGAG
This sequence comes from Oncorhynchus nerka, assembly GCF_034236695.1. Lineage (NCBI taxonomy): Eukaryota > Metazoa > Chordata > Actinopteri > Salmoniformes > Salmonidae > Oncorhynchus > Oncorhynchus nerka. The sequence continues at coordinate 104,344,624 of NC_088417.1, read as the reverse complement.
ACCCAGGGTCTCGAGCTTGATGACGAGCTTGGAGGGTACTATGGTGTTGGCATGGCTGAACGAAAGGAAATAAAGAGATACTACCTGGTAATAATTTAGCGTTTTATCAGGTGGATTGAAACATTTCCAACTATTGACTGTGATGCTAAAACAGTAGCAAACGTTTTGGTAAGAGAAATTATTCCTAGATTTCTCTCCACAGACAATGGCACCCATCTCACAGGCGATGTAGTTGCCCAATTGGGGATAGATCAGAAGTTTGTTTGTATTTACCACCCACCAAGTAACGGGATTACTGAGAGGCCTAATCAAACCATAAAAGGGGAGCTTGCCAAAGCATGCCACTCCACAGGGAAGTGGAGTGGTTATAGTGTCTCCCCTTAGTCTGGATGAAAATGCGCAATAGTATAAACCGCGGAACAGGGCCCAGATGAGTTCTTAACTGGCCGTCTAATTTACATTCCTTTACACAGACCACTGATTCCAAAACTGACCGCACTGCATGATGATTTGAGTAAATATATGAAGGTACTATCCCATGCTGTTAGGTCTTTGCATTCCCAATACAGGAAGGCCCAGGAAGTTCCAGAACAGGGTGACCCAGACAGCCTAGCTGTTGACGTTGAAGAATGGATCAAGCTGAAGGTCCACAAAAGGAAATGGAACCACCCCTGATGGATGGGCCGGTACCAGGTCATCACAGCGACACCCACAGCAGTGAGGGTCCAGAAGAGGAAATGGAACCACCCCTGATGGATGGGTCCGTACCAGGTCATCACAGCGACACCCACAGCAGTGAGGGTCCAGAAGAGGAAATGGAACCACCCCTGATGGATGGGCCGGTACCAGGTCATCACAGCGACACCCACAGCAGTGAGGGTCCAGAAGAGGAAATGGAACCACCCCTGATGGATGGGTCCGTACCAGGTCATCAAAGCGAAACCAACAGCAGTGAATGTCCAGAAGCACCAAGGGTGGCACCACCTATCACACTGCCAGGAGACGTCACGGCCCCCATTGTCTCCCCTCACACTGCCAGGAGACGTCACAGCCCCCATTGTCTCCCATCACACTGCCAGGAGACGTCACGGCCCCCATTGTCTCCCCTCACACTACCAGGAGACGTCACTGCCCCCATGGTCTCCCCTCACACTGCCAGGAGACGTCACTGCCCCCATGGTCTCCCCTCACACTACCAGGAGACGTCACTGCCCCCATGGTCTCCCCTCACACTGCCAGGAGACGTCACTGCCCCCATGGTCTCCCCTCACACTACCAGGAGACGTCACGGCACCCATTGTCTCCCCTCACACTACCAGGAGACGTCACTGCCCCCATGGTCTCCCCTCACACTGCCAGGAGACGTCACAACCCTCCTAACAGATAAGAGTACACAACCAGACCCTGCTGTTGTTACACATGACCGCTATGGTCACATTGTTAAAGACAGAACTTGGGGTAAACCTTTAAGGTGTTTTTGGTGCTTCTAATTCTGCAGCAGCAGTCTCAGTGCTCAGAGGGATAGAGATGCAGGGGAACCAATTGAAAACCAGTAATCAAAGGGTAAACATGGTCCAAAACCTGAGTAGACGAGCCACGCCTAGAGGTTCATATGTAGTCGTTTTGAAAAACCCGAAGAGTCAGAGTGAGTTGTTTGGATCAATTGTCGTAGGTGATTGGATTAACAACGTCACCTACTCCATGCAGGCCTATTGCTGGTTTTGCCCTTCTTTCTACTGATGATCAGAGTAGAATGATCAGAGTCTTAAAGCTGTTACAGCCAGGTATAGCCGGGCATTAGACTTACAAGGGGGCGGGGTCAGCTCTCCAATTAGCCATGGAGTCGACCAATCAGCTGCTTGAGGGATTTCAGGAAGCCATTTCCTGAAATAAACACATGCAAATATACAAACTACAATACATAAACTGGGGAACGTAACACTGTTACAGCCAGGTATAGCCGGGCATTAGACTGCATCCTGGATAAGGAGGGGGGGATATTGCAGGGCCCTAAATTATATTTCCCCCACTGAATGTGTTATGCTTCTCCCTGACTCCTCTGATAATATGACAGAGATTCTCAAGGAATTGACTCAATTGGCTGATACCTACACCCCTACAGGAGATGACTCCTGGTTCCCATTTGGGTGGTTGAAAGATCAACTAGGACATTTTGGATTTAAGTCGTTTTCCGATTTTAGTTCCATCATTGGCTCCCGTGCTTGTTCTACTGATCTGCATTTGTGCATTCTGTGCAGCTGGCAAACGTGTTCCTCATAAGACTATGCCAGGCATGCTTATCCTTCATGTTCCTCATCTCCCAGGCCCTTATTTCCATCCTCAATCTCCTGAGGATTGTTTTGCAATCTAACGCACCTTTTATGGATGTTTCTTATAAATACTATGCTTGAGTTGCTTTGCTTTTGTTGAGGCCTGGTTGCCTCAAAGGGGGGAATGAGGAGGATTAAACCAAGGCCTCATACCTTTTTAAAAGGGTTAATAAATTATGTTATGATAAACTATAAGGTCTCCTCTTCTAGGAGACCTCTGTGTGTTTGTTGAAACCTGTTTTTTGAGTGTTGTGCCCTTCAGGCACTATCATAAGGCGTCTACATTCAGACTCCTCCTGTCAGAATCCCACCGTGGTTGTCTGGTTATATGAGCTACACAATGTTTAAGACATTTTTGCAGAACTTGGAGAGAACTATCATATACTGTTATACTTTACTCTGTACCAACTTGTGTCTACAATTGTATTACTAAAGGAGTATTTTAATACTTAAATAAAGAGTCTGTTTCCTTTAATAATTATATCATGATCATCTCTACCGGTACCCCCATTGACTCTGTACCAGTACCCCCTGTATATAGCCTCCACATTGACTCTGTACCAGTACCCCCTGTATATAGTCTCCACATTGACTCTGTACCAGTACCCCCTGTATATAGCCTCCACATTGACTCTGTACCGGTACCCCCTGTATATAGCCTCCACATTGACTCTGTACCGTAACACCCTGTATATAGCCTCCACATTGACTCTGTACCGGTACCCCTGTATATAGCCTCCACATTGACTCTGTACCGGTACCCCCTGTATATAGCCTCCACATTGACTCTGTACCGGTACCCCCTGTATATAGCCTCCACATTGACTCTGTACCGGTACCCCCTGTATATAGCCTCCACATTGACTCTGTACCGGTACCCCCTGTATATAGCCTCCACATTGACTCTGTACCGGTACCCCCCTGTATATAGCCTCCACATTGACTCTGTACCGTAACACCCTGTATATAACCTCCACATTGACTCTGTACCGGTACCCCCTGTATATAGCCTCCACATTGATTCTGTACCGGTACCCCCTGTATATAGCCTCCACATTGACTCTGTACCGGTACCCCCCTGTATATAGCCTCCACATTGACTCTGTACCGGTACCCCCTGTATATAGCCTCCACATTGACTCTGTACCGGTACCCCCTGTATATAGCCTCCACATTGACTCTGTACCGGTACACCCTGTATATAACCTCCACATTGACTCTGTACCGGTACCCCCTGTATATAGCCTCCACATTGACTCTGTACCGGTACCCCCTGTATATAACCTCCACATTGACTCTGTACCATAACCCCCTGTATATAACCTCCACATTGACTCTGTACCGTAACACCCTGTATATAGTCTCCACATTGACTCTATATACAGGGGGTACCGGTACAACCTCCACATTGACTCTGTACCGGTACCCCCTGTATATAACCTCCACATTGACTCTGTACCGTACCCCCTGTATATAGCCTCCACATTGACTCTGTACCGGTACCCCCTGTATATAGCCTCCACATTGTACCGGTACCCCCTGTATATAGCCTCCACATTGACTCTGTACCGGTACCCCTGTATATAACCTCCACATTGACTCTGTACCGGTACCCCCTGTATATAGCCTCCACATTGACTCTGTACCGGTACCCCCTGTATATAGCCTCCACATTGACTCTGTACCGTAACACCCTGTATATAGCCTCCACATTGACTCTGTACCGTAACACCCTGTATATAGCCTCCACATTGACTCTGTACCGTAACACCCTGTATATAGCCTCCACATTGACTCTGTACCGTAATACCCTGTATATAGCCTCCACATTGACTCTGTACCGGTACCCCTGTATATAGCCTCCACATTGACTCTGTACCGGTACCCCCTGTATATAGCCTCCACATTGACTCTGTACCGTAACACCCTGTATATAGCCTCCACATTGACTCTGTACCGTAATACCCTGTATATAGCCTCCACATTGACTCTGTACCGTAATACCCTGTATATAGCCTCCACATTGACTCTGTACCGTAATACCCTGTATATAGCCTCCACATTGACTCTGTACCGTAACACCCTGTATATAGCCTCCACATTGACTCTGTACCGTAACACCCTGTATATAGCCTCCACATTGACTCTGTACTGGTACTCCCTGTATATAGCCTCCACATTGACTCTGTACCGGTACCCCCTGTATATAGCCTCCACATTGACTCTGTACTGGTACCCCCTGTATATAGCCTCCACATTGACTCTGTACCGGTACTCCCTGTATATGGCCTCCACATTGACCATGTACTGGTGCCCCCTGTATATAGCCTCCACATTGACTCTGTACCGCTACCCCCTGTATATAGCCTCCACATTGACCATGTACTGGTACTCCCTGTATATAGCCTCCACATTGACTCTGTACTGGTACTCCCTGTATATAGCCTCCACATTGACTCTGTACCGGTACCCCCTGTATATAGCCTCCACATTGACTCTGTACTGGTACCCCCTGTATATAGCCTCCACATTGACTCTGTACCGGTACTCCCTGTATATGGCCTCCACATTGACCATGTACTGGTGCCCCCTGTATATAGCCTCCACATTGACTCTGTACCGTAACACCCTGTATATAGCCTCCACATTGACTCTGTACCGTAACACCCTGTATATAGCCTCCACATTGACTCTGTACCGCTATAGTTAATTATTTAAATATTTTAGTTGGGTATTTTTCTTAAAACTGCATTGTTTGTTAAAGGCTTGTAAGTAAGCTACTACACCTGTTGTATTCAGCATTTCACTGTGAGGTCTACTACACCTGTTGTATTCAGCATTTCACTGTGAGGTCTACTACACCTGTTGTATTCAGCATTTCACTGTGAGGTCTACTACACCTGTTGTATTCAGCATTTCACTGTGAGGTCTACTACACCTGTTGTATTCAGTAATTCACTGTAAGGTCTACTACACCTGTTGTATTCAGCATTTCACTGTGAGGTCTACTACACCTGTTGTATTCAGCATTTCACTGTGAGGTCTACTACACCTGTTGTATTCAGCATTTCACTGTAAGGTCTACTACACCTGTTGTATTCAGCATTTCACTGTGAGGTCTACTACACCTGTTGTATTCAGCATTTCACTGTGAGGTCTACTACACCTGTTGTATTCAGCATTTCACTGTGAGGTCTACTACACCTGTTGTATTCAGCATTTCACTGTGAGGTCTACCTACACCTGTTGTATTCAGCATTTCACTGTAAGGTCTACTACGCCTGTTGTATTCAGCATTTCACTGTAAGGTCTACTATGCCTGTTGTATTCAGCATTTCAATGTGAGGTCTACTACAACTGTTGTATTCAGCATTTCACTGTGAGGTCTACTACACCTGTTGTATTCAGCATTTCACTGTGAGGTCTACTACACCTGTTGTATTCAGCATTTCACTGTGAGGTCTACTACACCTGTTGTATTCAGCATTTCACTGTGAGGTCTACTACACCTGTTGTATTCAGCATTTCACTGTAAGGTTTTTTTTTTATACACACAATTTACCACTGTTTGATTCGTCAAAAAAGGCTTAAGTTTACAGGATGAGAGAGTAGAGAAAGAGTTCTAGCTAGCTACTTGTTAGAATGGGTTAGCTAGCTACGTGTTAGAATGGGTTAGCTAGCTACGTGTTAGAATGGATTAGTAGTAGAATGGGTTAGCTAGCTACGTGTTAGAATGGGTTAGCTAGCTACGTGTTAGAATGGGTTAGCTAGCTACGTGTTAGAATGGATTAGTAGTAGAATGGGTTAGCTAGCTACGTGTTAGAATGGGTTAGCTAGCTACGTGTTAGAATGGGTTAGCTAGCTACAAGATAGAAGGAGGCAGCTAGCTAAATGTTAGAATGGGTTAGCTAGCTACATGTTAGAATGGGTTAGCTAGCTACATGCAAGAATGGGTTAGCTAGCTACATGCAAGAATGGGTTAGCTAGCTACATGTTAGAATGGGTTAGCTAGCTACATGTTAGAATGGGTTAGCTAGCTCCGTGTTAGAATGGGTTAGCTAGCTACATGTTAGAATGGATTAGTAGTAGAATGGATTAGCTAGCTACGTGTTAGAATGGGTTAGCTAGCTACGTGTTAGAATGGGTTAGCTAGCTACAAGTTAGAAGGAGGCAGCTAGCTACATGTTAGAATGGGTTAGCTAGCTACGTGTTAGAATGGGTTAGCTAGCTACGTGTTAGAATGGGTTAGCTAGCTACGTGTTAGAATGGGTTAGCTAGCTACGTGTTAGAATGGGTTAGCTAGCTACGTGTTAGAATGGGTTAGCTAGCTACGTGTTAGAATGGGTTAGCTAGCTACAAGTTAGAAGGAGGCAGCTAGCTACATGTTAGAATGGGTTAGCTAGCTACGTGCAAGAATGGGTTAGCTAGCTAGCTAGTGTTTAGAATGGAATGGGTTAGTAGTACATGCAAGAATGGGTTAGCTAGCTACGTGTTAGAATGGGTTAGCTAGCTACTTGTTAGAATGGGTTAGCTAGCTACGTGTTAGAATGTATTAGCTAGCTACGTGTTAGAATGGGTTAGCTAGCTACGTGTTAGAATGGGTTAGCTAGCTAAATGTTAGAATGGATTACCTAGCTACGTGTTAGAATGGGTTAGCTAGCTACGTGTTAGAATGGGTTAGCTAGCTACGTGTTAGAATGGGTTAGCTAGCTACGTGTTAGAATGGGTTAGCTAGCTACGTGTTAGAATGGGTTAGCTAGCTACGTGTTAGAATGGATTAGTAGTAGAATGGGTTAGCTAGCTACGTGTTAGAATGGGTTAGCTAGCTACTTGTTAGAATGGGTTAGCTAGCTACGTGTTAGAATGGGTTAGCTAGCTACGTGTTAGAATGGGTTAGCTAGCTACGTGTTAGAATGGGTTAGCTAGCTACGTGTTAGAATGGATTAGTAGTAGAATGGGTTAGCTAGCTACGTGTTAGAATGGGTTAGCTAGCTACGTGTTAGAATGGGTTAGCAGCTACGTGTTAGAATGGGTTAGAGGCATAGCTACACGTGTTAGAATGGGTTAGCATAGCTAGCTACGTGTTAGAATGGGTTAGCTAGCTACATGCAAGAATGGGTTAGCATGCTACGTGTTAGAATGGGTTAGCTAGCTACGTGTTAGAATGGATTAGTTAGCTAGCTTAAATAGCCGTGTTAGAATGGGTTAGCTAGCTACGTGTTAGAATGGGTTAGCTAGCTACGTGTTAGAATGGGTTAGCTAGCTACGTGTTAGAATGGGGAGCTAAGTGTTAGAATGGCTAGCTACATGTTAGAATGGGTTAGCTAGCTACGTGTTAGAATGGGTTAGCTAGCTACGTGTTAGAATGGGTTAGCTAGCTACGTGTTAGAATGGATTAGCTAGCTACGTGTTAGAATGGGTTAGCTAGCTACGTGTTAGAATGGGTTAGCTAGCTAAATGTTAGAATGGATTACCTAGCTACGTGTTAGAATGGGTTAGCTAGCTACGTGTTAGAATGGGTTAGCTAGCTACGTGTTAGAATGGGTTAGCTAGCTACGTGTTAGAATGGGTTAGCATGCTACGTGTTAGAATGGGTTAGCTAGCTACGTGTTAGAATGGGTTAGTTAGCTACGTGTTAGAATGGGTTAGCTAGCTACGTGTTAGAATGGGTCAGCTAGCTATGTGTTAGAATGGGTTAGCTAGCTACGTGTTAGGAGGCAGCTAGCTACATGCAAGAATGGGTTAGCTAGCTAAGTGTTAGAATGGATTAGCTAGCTACGTGTTAGAATGGGTTAGCTAGCTACGTGTTAGAATGGGTTAGCTAGCTACGTGTTAGAATGGGTTAGCATGCTACGTGTTAGAATGGGTTAGCATGCTACGTGTTAGAATGGGTTAGCATGCTACGTGTTAGAATGGGTTAGCTAGCTACGTGTTAGAATGGGTTAGCTAGCTACGTGTTAGAATGGATTAGCTAGCTACGTGTTAGAATGGGTTAGCTAGCTACGTGTTAGAATGGGTTAGCTAGCTACGTGTTAGAATGGGTTAGCATGCTACGTGTTAGAATGGGTTAGCTAGCTACGTGTTAGAATGGGTTAGCTAGCTACGTGTTAGAATGGGTTAGCTAGCTACGTGTTAGAATGGATCAGCTAGCTATGTGTTAGAATGGGTTAGCTAGCTACGTGTTAGGAGGCAGCTAGCTACATGCAAGAATGGGTTAGCTAGCTACGTGTTAGAATGGATTAGCTAGCTACGTGTTAGAATGGGTTAGCTAGCTACGTGTTAGAATGGGTTAGCTAGCTACGTGTTAGAATGGGTTAGCTAGCTACGTGTTAGAATGGGTTAGCTAGCTACGTGTTAGAATGGGTTAGCTAGATACGTGTTAGAATGGATTAGTTAGCTACGTGTTGGAATGCGTTAGCTAGCTATGTGTTAGAATGGGTTAGCTAGCTACGTGTTAGGAAGCAGCTAGCTACATGCAAGAATGGGTTAGCTAGCTAAGTGTTAGAATGGATTAGCTAGCTACGTGTTAGAATGGGTTAGCTAGCTACGTGTTAGAATGGGTTACGTGTTAGAATGGGTTAGCTAGCTACGTGTTAGAATGGGTTAGCATGCTACGTGTTAGAATGGGTTAGCATGCTACGTGTTAGAATGGGTTAGCATGCTACGTGTTAGAATGGAGTTAGCTAGCTACGTGTTAGAATGGGTTAGCTAGCTACGTGTTAGAATGGGTTAGCTAGCTACGTGTTAGAATGGGTTAGCTAGCTACGTGTTAGAATGGGTCAGCTAGCTACGTGTTAGAATGGGTCAGCTAGCTACGTGTTAGAATGGGTTAGCTAGCTACGTGTTAGAATGGGTTAGCTAGCTACGTGTTAGAATGGGTTAGCTAGCTACGTGTTAGAATGGGTCAGCTAGCTACGTGTTAGAATGGGTCAGCTAGCTACGTGTTAGAATGGGTCAGCTAGTTACGTGTTAGAATGGGTTAGCATGCTACGTGTTAGAATGGGTTAGCATGCTACGTGTTAGAATGGGTTAGCATGCTACGTGTTAGAATGGATTAGCTAGCTACGTGTTAGAATGGGTTAGCTAGCTACGTGTTAGAATGGGTTAGCTAGCTACGTGTTAGAATGGGTCAGCTAGCTACGTGTTAGAATGGGTCAGCTAGCTACGTGTTAGAATGGGTCAGCTAGCTACGTGTTAGAATGGGTCAGCTACATGCTACGTGTTAGAATGGGTTAGCTAGCTACGTGTTAGAATTTATTTTATTTATTTATTTCACCTTTATTTAACCAGGTAAGCAAGTTGAGAACAAGTTCTCATTTACAATTGCGACCTGGCCAAGATAAAGCAAAGCAGTTCAACACATACAACGACACAGAGTTACACATGGAGTAAAACAAACATACAGTCAATAATACAGTAAAAAAAAACAAGTCTATATACAATGTGAGCAAATTAGGTGAGAAGGGAGGTAAAGGCAAAAAAGGCCATGGTGGCAAAGTAAATACAATATAGCAAGTAAAACACTGGAATGGTAGTTTTGCAATGGAAGAATGTGCAAAGTAGAAATAAAAATAATGGGGTGCAAAGGAGCAAAATAAATAAATAAATTAAATACAGTTGGGAAAGAGGTAGTTGTTTGGGCTAAATTATAGGTGGGCTATGTACAGGTGCAGTAATCTGTAAGATGCTCTGACAGTTGGTGCTTAAAGATAGTGAGGGAGATAAGTGTTTCCAATTTAAGAGATTTTTGAAGTTCGTTCCAGTCATTGGCAGCAGAGAACTGGAAGGAGAGGCGGCCAAAGAAAGAATTGGTTTTGGGGGTGACTAGAGAGATATACCTGCTGGAGCATGTGCTACAGGTGGGAGATGCTATGGTGACCAGCGAGCTGAGATAAGGGGGGACTTTACCTAGCAGGGTCTTGTAGATGACATGGAGCCAGTGGGTTTGGCGACGAGTATGAAGCGAGGGCCAGCCAACGAGAGCGTACAGGTCGCAATGGTGGGTAGTATATGGGGCTTTGGTGACAAAAAGGATTGCACTGTGATAGACTGCATCCAATTTGTTGTGTAGGGTATTGGAGGCTATTTTGTAAATGACATCGCCAAAGTCGAGGATTGGTAGGATGGTCAATTTTACAAGGGTATGTTTGGCAGCATGAGTGAAGGATGCTTTGTTGCGAAATAGGAAGCCAATTCTAGATTTAACTTTGGATTGGAGATGTTTGATATGGGTCTGGAAGGAGAGTTTACAGTCTAACCAGACACCTAAGTATTTGTAGTTGTCCACGTATTCTAAGTCAGAGCCGTCCAGAGTAGTGATGTTGGACAGGCGGGTAGGTGCAGGTAGCGATCGGTTGAAGAGCATGCATTTAGTTTTACTTGTATTTAAGAGCAATTGGAGGCCACGGAAGGAGAGTTGTATGGCATTGAAGCTTGCCTGGAGGGTTGTTAACACAGTGTCCAAAGAAGGGCCGGAAGTATACAGAATGGTGTCGTCTGAGTAGAGGTGGATCAGAGACTCACCAGCAGCAAGAGCGACCTCATTGATGTATACAGAGAAGAGAGTCGGTCCAAGAATTGAACCCTGTGGCACCCCCATAGAGACTGCCAGAGGTCCGGACAGCAGACCCTCCGATTTGACACACTGAACTCTATCAGAGAAGTAGTTGGTGAACCAGGCGAGGCAATCATTTGAGAAACCAAGGCTGTCGAGTCTGCCGATGAGGATGTGGTGGTTGACAGAGTCGAAAGCCTTGGCCAGATCAATGAATACGGCTGCACAGTAATGTTTCTTATCGATGGCGGTTAAGATATCGTTTAGGACCTTGAGCGTGGCTGAGGTGCACCCATGACCAGCTCTGAAACCAGATTGTATAGCAGAGAAGGTATGGTGAGATTCGAAATGGTCGGTAATCTGTTTGTTGACTTGGCTTTCGAAGACCTTAGAAAGGCATGGTAGGATAGATATAGGTCTGTAGCAGTTTGGGTCAAGAGTGTCCCCCCCTTTGAAGAGGGGGATGACCGCAGCTGCTTTCCAATCTTTGGGAATCTCAGATGACACGAAAGAGAGGTTGAACAGGCTAGTAATAGGGGTGGCAACAATTTCGGCAGATAATTTTAGAAAGAAAGGGTCCAGATTGTCTAGCCCGGCTGATTTGTAGGGGTCCAGATTTTTCAGCTCTTTCAGAACTTCAGCTGAATGGATTTGGGAGAAGGAGAAATGGGGAAGGCTTGGGCGAGTTGCTGTTGGGGGTGCAGTGCTGTTGACCGGGGTAGGAGTTGCCAGGTGGAAAGCATGGCCAGCCGTAGAAAAATGCTTATTGAAATCTCAATTATGGTGGATTTATCAGTGGTGACAGTGTTTCCTATCTTCAGTGCAGTGGGCAGCTGGGAGGAGGTGTTCTTATTCTCCATGGACTTTACAGTGTCCCAGTACTTTTTAGAGTTAGTGTTGCAGGAAGCAAATTTCTGCTTGAAAAAGCTAGCCTTGGCTTTTCTAACTGCCTGTGTATAACGGTTTCTAGCTTCCCTGAACAGCTGCATATCACGGGGGCTGTTCGATGCTAATGCAGAACGCCATAGGATGTTTTTGTGTTGGTTAACCTGTTGCTTCTACTCGGGACGCTTGCGTCCCAACTAGAGCTCTGGAAATGCAAATGCGCTATGCTAAATGCTAATAGTATTAGTTAAAACTCAAAAGTTCATTAAAATACACATGCAGGGTATCGAATTAAAGCTACACTCGTTGTGAATCCAGGCAACAAGTCAGATTTTTAAAATGCTTTTCGGCGAAAGCATGAGAAGCTATTATCTGATAGCATGCAACACCCCAAAAGACCCACAGGGGACGTAAACAAAATAATTAGCATTTCGGCGTTACACAAACGGCACAATAAAATAGAAAACATTAATTACCTTTCACCATCTTCTTTGTTGGCACTCCTAGATGTCCCATAAACACTATTTGGGTCTTTATTTCGATTAAATCGGTCCATATAAAGCCTAGATATCGTTATATGTAGACTGTGTGATAAACGAAAAAAACATAGTTTCAAAACGTAACGTCATTTTTTAAAATTCAAAAAGTCAACGATAAACTTTCACAAAACACTTCGAAATACGTTTGTAATGCAACTTTAGGTATTAGTAAACGTTAATAAGCGATAAAATTCATCAGGAGGCGATGTAAAGATCATTAGCTGTCCGTCTGGAAAAATGTCCGGCTAGAAACTCAACGAAAATATCCGGTCCTAGACCGGAGGAGATACGGTGTCCTGTATGTGTTTGACCAAGAAAAAACTCGAAGGGAAATGACAAGACTCTAGACACCGTGTGGAAGCTGTAGGTACTGCAACCTCAGTCAATTAATTGTGGTTCACGTTTATCAATGGGTTCAAGTAGCGCATGGATATATTTTCCCATTTTCAGTGATCAGTTTTTCCTGTGCTTTTCGATGTAAATGCCGTTCTGGTAAAGCCACAGCAGTGATTTAACCAGTTTTTTAAACGTCTGAGTGTTTTCTATCCACACAGACTAAGCAAATGCATATACTATATTCCTGGCATGAGTAGCAGGGCGCTGAAATGTTGCGCGATTTTTAACAGAATGTTCAAAAAAGTAGAGGGTCGACTTACCTGTTAGAGCTACTAGTTCCCCTTTGGGAACTCACCCCACCCCCCCCTGAGCTGTAATGTGGCGCAGGGAACGCAAGAAATAATCCTAAAAATATTTAACCTCCACAGAATCGCTTGAAAAATGGCTCAAATGAAAGATAAAGAAGTTATTTATCTACCCAGCAAGTCAGATTTCTAAAATGTTTTACGGCGAAAACATAGCACATATTTATGTCCAACCACCACTGCATACATACCTCATTAGCTTAGCCAAGTAGGAAAAAATATGCAATCAACAAACGCAGGATTAAAAGAAAAATAATTTCACTAACCTTTTGAAATCTTCATCAGATGACAGTAATATAACATGTTACACAGTACATTCATTTTTTTTTCAATAATATGCAATATATATCCATAAATCTCTGTTTACAATTATGCATCGTTCAAAAATGCTACTGCAATGTCAGGAGAAATAAAATAGCTCCGGCAGATAACGTCAGCTAACAAGGAATACACATCATAAACTTTGACTAAATATGCATGTTTTACATATGTATGGCAAGATACACTTCTTCTAAATGCAATCGCTGTGTTACATTTATTTTTAACGTTACATTTGGCGTTCACTAGGCTATAATAGAGAGTCGGCGCTCTCATTTAGCATACTGACTCCTCTATCATGGAGTCGACAGAAACCCAAAATGAAGACGTAAATATTCCCTTACCATGGCTGTTCTTGCTTCAGAAGACGTGGAAGGGTTAATACTCACCAAGTTAGCGTTCAGTTTTCAAGTCTGTGTCTTTCCGTTCTCAAACTAGACACTTTTCGGTCGAAATGTATGCAGATTTCAAGTGGATGCGCACCAAAACGTCGAAAGTATACATTATATTTTGAGTAAACTTGTCAAACTATGTTTATAATTAAGCCTTAGCATGTTATAAAGGTCTACAGCAATCGTGAGGGCGAACAGATAAGCACACGTTGTTTCCCAGCTCCCATTGGTGAAACTTTTTTTTTGCGTCACCGGGACGTTTCGGCACGCTGAACGTCTCGTGAGCGCGCGATTCTCACAGTTACACGCCTCATCGAAAGCAGGCTTCACGCTGAAGACGTAGAAACTGTTTCAATGGTTATAGCTGTTTGGGAAGTGTGTATACGATGACGTCAAAGTGATGGCAACTTTTCCCATTACAAGAGAGACTTTGGGAGAATGCATGCCCTGAGACTTCTGCTTTACATAGAGACAAAATTTAAACGGTTTTATAAGCTTTAGAGTGTTTCCTATTCGATAATAATTTTTATATGCATATATTAGCAACTTTTGACAAAAATGTATCATGGTTTATATGGGTGCCGAATTCCTCCAGAAGGGGCAGTATTCAGGGCTAGCCCTAAGGTTAAGGGCAGTCAGGTCTGGGGAGAACCAAGGGCTATATCTGTTCCTGGTTCTAATTTTCTTGAATGGGGCATGTTTATTTAAGATTGTTAGGAAGGCATTTAAAAAAATATCCAGGCATCCTCTACTGACGGGATGAGATCAATATCCTTCCAGGACACCCCGGCCAGGTCGATTAGAAAGGCCTGCTCGCTGAAGTGTTTCAGGGAGCGTTTTACAGTGATGAGTGGAGGTCGTTTGACCGCTGACCCATTACGGATGCAGGCAATGAGGCAGTGATCGCTGAGATCTTGGTTGAAGACAGCAGAGGTGTATTTAGAGGGGAAGTTGGTTAGGATGATATCTATGAGGGTGCCCGTGTTTAAGGCTTTGGGGGGGTACCTGGTAGGTTCATTGATAATTTGTGTGAGATTGAGGGCATCAAGTTTAGATTGTAGGATGGCTGGGGTGTTAAGCATGTTCCAGTTTAGGTCGCCTAGCAGCACGAGCTCTGAAGATAGATGGGGGCAATCAGTTCACATATGGTGTCCAGAGCACAGCTGGGGGCAGAGGGTGGTCTATAGCAGGCGGCAACGGTGAGAGACTTGTTTTTAGAGAGGTGGATTTTTAAAAGTAGAAGTTCAAATTGTTTGGGTACAGACCTGGATAGTAGGACATAACTCTGCAGGCTATCTTTGCAGTAGATTGCAACACCGCCCTTTGGCAGTTCTATCTTGTCTGAAAATGTTGTAGTTTGGAATTAAAATTTCTGAATTTTTGGTGGTCTTCCTAAGCCAGGATTCAGACACAGCTAGAACATCCGGGTTGGCAGAGTGTGCTAAAGCAGTGAAAAGAACAAACTTAGGGAGGAGGCTTCTAATGTTAACATGCATGAAACCAAGGCTATTACGGTTACAGAAGTCATCAAAAGAGAGCGCCTGGGGAATAGGAGTGGAGCTAGGCACTGCAGGGCCTGGATTCACCTCTACATCGCCAGAGGAACATAGGAGGAGAAGAATAAGGGTACGGCTAAAAGCAATAAGAATTGGTCGTCTAGAACGTCTGGAACAGAGAGTAAAAGGAGGTTTCTGGGGGCAATAAAATAGCATCAAGGTATAATGTACAGACAAAGGTATGGTAGGATGTGAATACAGTGGAGGTAAACCTAGGTATTGAGTGATGAAGAGAGAGATATTGTCTCTAGAAACATCATTGAAACCAGGAGATGTCATTGCATGTGTGGGTGGTGGAACTAATAAGTTGGATAAGTATAAGTATAGTGAGCAGGACTAGAGGCTCTACAGTGAAATAAGCCAATAAACAGAACAGCAATGGAGAAGACATATTGACATTAAGGAGAGGCATCCTTAGTCGAGTGATCAAAAGGGTCCAGGGAGTGGAGAGGTTGGTTTGGGGGTCACGGCGATTTAGACAGCTAGCCAGGACATCGGTAGCAAGCTAGCATAGGATGGAGGTCTGTTGTTAGCCACCTCTTGCGTTCCGTCAGTAGATTAGTGGAGTTCCGTGTTGTAGAGGGGATTAGTCCAAATCACACAACAACAAAAAAATAAAAACAATAGATATAGTTATAGAGGCCCAAGAAGAAACATAATAATAATAAAAATAAATAAATTGTCCGATTGTCTATTCTGAGAGCAGCCGGTAAGACAGCTAACGGTTAGCAGGCCGCAGATGGGCGTTCAGGTAACGTCGCGACGGAGGAGCCAGCCGGATCTCCTTCGGGTAGATAACGTCGGCAGTCCAGTTGTGAAGGCCCGGTGGGGCTCCGCGTAGGCAGTAAAACGGGTCCGGATAGGTGACTGCAGCCCAGGAGTGATTGACGGAGCTCAGGAGTGATTGACGGAGCTGGCTAGCTCCGGAGTAATTGATGTTTGCTCCGGAATCGACGAAAGCAGATAGACACACGGATAGCAGCCAGCTAGCTGTGAGATCCGGGAGTGAATGTCCAGAGAGCAGTTGAAATCCAGGGACATGGAGAGAAAAATCGGTCCGGTATGTTCCGTTCCGAGCTGCGCCGTACAAAACTGGCGATAGATTTGAGTAGTCGACCCTCTACTTTTTTGAACATTTTGTAAAAAATCGCGCAACATTTCAGCGCCCTGCTACTCATGCCAGGAATATAGTACGTTCATATGGTTAGAATGTGTGGATAGGAAACCCTCGGACGTTTTTAAAACTGGTTAAATCACGACTGTGGCTATTACATAACGTGCGTTACATCGGAAAGCGCAGGAAAACCTGATCACAGAAAATGGAAATAAATATCCTTGCGCCACTTCCAGCAATTGTTAACAGTGAGCCGAATTAGATAAGACCGAGCATTCAACTCCCACAGCATCCCCATGTTGTCTAGAGTCTTGTGAATTGAATCATCTTTGATTCTTGGTTGAACCGAAAGAGGGGCACGACTTACCTCCGGTCTCCGCCCAGATCATTCCGGAAGAGCTCTCTCCTGAAATTTTTTCCAAGACGACAGCTAATGATTTCTACATCGCCTATGGATGATTTTTATCGCTTATTAACGTTTACTAATACCTAAAGTAGCATTACAAACGTATTTCGAAGTGTTTTGTGAAAGTTTATCGTCTACTTTTTGAATTTTAAAAAATGACGTTACGTTGTGAAATCGCTGTTTTTTTCGTTTATCACACAGTCTACATATAACGATATTTAGTCGGCTTCCGGGTTGGAGCGAGCGGTCGCATCTGCACTCGGTCCGCAGGAGACTCTGCTAGCTAGCCAACAGCTAGCCAACGTCTACCGAACAGAACTTCTGCACTCAACAATCCGGTCGCATTTCGCTTCGCTCCACAGGTAGTATCACATTTTTCATTTCATTTCATTACAGTACAACGGCTTGATTTGTTTGATCGTACATAGCCGTCTTTGTATCAAAGATAATTGTGTAGTCTAGAGCGATTTCCTAGGTTAACTAGCCAGCTATTGTCGTTCTTTTAACGCAACGTAACGTAATCAACACTGCTAGCTAGCCAGCTAGCCCCGAATAGCAGCACAGTAGAAACTATTACACTCAACGGAACGACTTGATTAGTGTAGTGTCAACAACGCAGCCAATGCCAACTAGCCTACTTAGTCAACAACGCAGCCTCTGCCAGCTAGCCTACTTCAGCAGTACTGTATCATTTTAATCATTTTAGTCAATAAGATTCTTGCTACGTAAGCTTAACTCTCTGAACACTCGTGACGTGTAGTCCACTTGTCATTCCAATCTCCTTTGCATTAGCGTAGCCTCTTGTGTAGCCTGTCAACTATGTGTCTGTCTATCCCTGTTCTCTCCTCTCTGCACAGACCATACAAACGCTCCACACCGCGTGGCCGCGGCCACCCTAATCTGGTGGTCCCAGCGCGCACGACCCACGTGGAGTTCCAGGTCTCCGGTAGCCTCTGGAACTGCCGATCTGCGGCCAACAAGGCAGAGTTCATCTCCGCCTATGTCTCCCTCCAGTCCCTCAACTTCTTGGCACTGACGGAAACATGGATCACCACAGACAACACTGCTACTCCTACTGCTCTCTCTTCGTCTGCCCACGTGTTCTCGCACACCCCGAGAGCTTCTGGTCAGCGGGGTGGTGGCACCGGGATCCTCATCTCTCCCAAGTGGTCATTCTCTCTTTCTCCCCATCTGTCTATCGCCTCCTTTGAATTCCATGCTGTCACAGTTACCAGCCCTTTCAAGCTTAACATCATTATCATTTATCGCCCTCCAGGTTCCCTCGGAGAGTTCATCAATGAGCTTGATGCCTTGATAAGCTCCTTTCCTGAGGACGGCTCACCTCTCACAGTTCTGGGCGACTTTAACCTCCCCACGCCTACCTTTGACTCATTCCTCTCTGCCTCCTTCTTTCCACTCCTCTCCTCTTTTGACCTCACCCTCTCACCTTCCCCCTACTCACAAGGCAGGAAATACGCTCGACCTCATCTTTACTAGATGCTGTTCTTCCACTAACCTCGTTGCAACTCCCTCCAAGTCTCCGACCACTACCTTGTATCCTTTTCCTCTCGCTCTCATCCAACACTTCCCACACTGCCCCTACTCGGATGGTATCGCGCCGTCCCAACCTTCGCTCTCTCTCCCCCGCTACTCTCTCCTCTTCCATCCTATCATCTCTTCCTCTGCTCAAACCTTCTCCAACCTATCTCCTGATTCTGCCTCCTCAACCCTCCTCTCCTCCCTTTCTGCATCCTTTGACTCTCTATGTCCCCTATCCTCCAGGCCGGCTCGGTCCTCCCTCCCGCTCCGTGGCTCGACGACTCATTGCGAGCTCACAGAACAGGGCTCCGGGCAGCCGAGCGGAAATGGAGGAAAACTCGCCTCCCTGCGGACCTGACATCCTTTCACTCCTCCTCTCTACATTTTCCTCTTTCTCTGCTGCTAAAGCCACTTTCTACCACACTAAATTCCAAGCATCTGCCTCTAACCCTAGGAAGCTCTTTGCAACCTTCTCCTCCCTCCTGAATCCTCCTCCCCTCCCCCCCTCCTCCCTCTCTGCAGATGACTTCGTCAACCATTTTGAAAAGAAGGTCGACGACATCCGATCCTCGTTTGCTAAGTCAAACGACACCGCTGGTTCTGCTCACACTGCCCTACCCTGTGCTCTGACCTCTTTCTCCCCTCTCTCCAGATGAAATCTCGTCTTGTGACGGCCGGCCGCCCAACAACCTGCCCGCTTGACCCTATCCCCTCCTCTCTTCTCCAGACCATTTCCGGAGACCTCCTCCCTTACCTCACCTCGCTCATCAACTCATCCCTGACCGCTGGCTACGTCCCTTCCGTCTTCAAGAGAGCGAGAGTTGCACCCCTTCTGAAAAAAACCTACACTCGATCCCTCCGATGTCAACAACTACAGACCAGTATCCCTTCTTTCTTTTCTCTCCAAAACTCTTGAAAAAGTCCTTGGCCAGCTCTCCCGCTATCTCTCTCAGAATGACCTTCTTGATCCAAATCAGTCAGGTTTCAAGACTAGTCATTCAACTGAGACTGCTCTTCTCTGTATCACGGAGGCGCTCCGCACTGCTAAAGCTAACTCTCTCTCCTCTGCTCTCATCCTTCTAGACCTATCGGCTGCCTTCGATACTGTGAACCATCAGATCCTCCTCTCCACCCTCTCCGAGTTGGGCATCTCCGGCGCGGCCCACGCTTGGATTGCGTCCTACCTGACAGGTCGCTCCTACCAGGTGGCGTGGCGAGAATCCGTCTCCACACCACGTGCTCTCACCACTGGTGTCCCCAGGGCTCTGTTCTAGGCCCTCTCCTATTCTCGCTATACACCAAGTCACTTGGCTCTGTCATAACCTCACATGGTCTCTCCTATCATTGCTATGCAGACGACACACAATTAATCTTCTCCTTTCCCCTTCTGATGACCAGGTGGCGAATCGCATCTCTGCATGTCTGGCAGACATATCCGTGTGGATGACGGATCACCACCTCAAGCTGAACCTCGGCAAGACGGAGCTGCTCTTCCTCCCGGGAAGGACTGCCCGTTCCATGATCTCGCCATCACGGTTGACAACTCCATTGTGTCCTCCTCCCAGAGCGCTAAGAACCTTGGCGTGATCCTGGACAACACCCTGTCGTTCTCAACTAACATCAAGGCGGTGGCCCGTTCCTGTAGGTTCATGCTCTACAACATCCGCAGAGTACGACCCTCCTCACACAGGAAGCGGCGCAGGTCCTAATCCAGGCACTTGTCATCTCCCGTCTGGATTACTGCAACTCGCTGTTGGCTGGGCTCCTGCCTGTGCCATTAAACCCCTACAACTCATCCAGAACGCCGCAGCCCGTCTGGTGTTCAACCTTCCCAAGTTCTCTCACGTCACCCCGCTCCTCCGCTCCCTCCACTGGCTTCCAGTTGAAGCTCGCATCCGCTACAAGACCATGGTGCTTGCCTACGGAGCTGTGAGGGGAACGGCACCTCAGTACCTCCAGGCTCTGACAGGCCCTACACCCAAACAAGGGCACTGCGTTCATCCACCTCTGGCCTGCTCGCCTCCCTACCACTGAGGAAGTACAGTTCCCGCTCAGCCCAGTCAAAACTGTTCGCTGCTCTGGCCCCCAATGGTGGAACAAACTCCCTCACGACGCCAGGACAGCGGAGTCAATCACCACCTTCCGGAGACACCCGAAACCCCACCTCTTTAAGGAATACCTAGGATAGGATAAAGTAATCCCTCTCACCCCCCCTCCCCCTGAAAAGATTTAGATGCACTACTGTTCCACTGGAGGTCATAAGGTGAATGCACCAATTTGTAAGTCGCTCTGGATAAGAGCGTCTGCTAAATGACTTAAATGTAAATCTTGGCTTTATATGGCCAGATTTAATCGAAATAAAGACCCAATAGTGTTTATGGGACATCTAGGAGTGCCAACAAAGAAGATGGTGAAAGGTAATGACTGTTTTCTATTTTATTGTGCGGTTTGTGTAACGCCGAAATGCTAATTATTTTGTTTACGTCCCCTGCTGTGCTTTTCTGTTGTAGTGTATTGGTGCATGCTATCAGAAAATAGCTTCTCATGCTGTCGCCGAAAAGCATTTTAAAAATCTGACTTGTTGCCTGGATTCACAACGAGTGTAGCTTTAATTTGATACCCTGCATGTGTATTTTAATGAACTTTTGAGTTTTAACTAATACTATTAGCATTTAGCGTAGCGCATTTGCATTTCCAGAGCTCTAGTTGGGACGCAAGCGTCCCAAGTAGAGGCAAGAGGTTAAAGGATAGCTGATGACCACAAACCGTGGTTAGCTGAATACTAACGAGTTGCCAGTAAAGAAGCTAACTAGCTTCTGATTAGCTTCTGGCTAGCTTCTGGCTAGCTTCTTGGAGTTTCTGGCTAGCTTCTGGCTAGCTTCTTGGAGGATTGCAGATTTGAGGTAAATAATACGTATTTATACATATCAATTGGTGAGGCAGGTTGCAGGAGAGTGTATTGAAGATGAGTTGATGGAAAATAAAAATAAAATGTACGTGAAAAAAGTTGTAAATATATATATATATATATACACGACACGACAAGACGAGGACAAAAGACGTCTGAACTGCTATGCCATCTCGTAGCTAGCTAGAATGGGTTAGCTAGCTACGTGTTAGAATGGGTTCGCTAGCTACGTGTTAGGAGGCAGCTAGCTACATGTTAGAATGGATTAGCTAGCTACATGCAAGAATGGGTTAGCTAGCTACATGTTATGTTAGAATGGGTTAGCTGGCTACATGTTAGAATGGGTTAGCTAGCTACATGTTAGAATGGAATAGCTAGCTACATGTTAGAATGGGTTAGCTAGCTACATGTTAGAATGGGTTAGCTAGCTACATGTTAGAATGGGTTAGCTAGCTACAAGTTAGAAGGAGGCAGCTAGCTACATGTTAGAATGGATTAGCTAGCTACATGCAAGAATGGGTCAGCTAGCTACATGTTAGGAGGCAGCTAGTTACATGTTAGAATGTGTTAGCTAGCTACAACAAGCTACATGTTAGAAACGGTGTAGCTAGCTACAACAAGCTACATGTTAGAAAGGGGTTGCTAGCTACAACAAACTACATGTTAGAAAGGGGTAGCTAGTTACAACAAACTACATGTTAGAAAGGGGTAGCTAGCTACAACAAGCTACATGTTAGAAATGGGATAGCTAGCTACAACAAATTACATGTTAGAATGGGTTAGCTAGCTACATGTTAGAAGAAGGCAGCTAGCTACATGTTAGAAGAAGGCAGCTCGCTACATGTTAGAAAGGGGGTGCTAGCTACATACTAGAATGGGGTGCTAGCTACATGTTA
The DNA here is from genome assembly GCF_034236695.1 of Oncorhynchus nerka. NCBI lineage: Eukaryota > Metazoa > Chordata > Actinopteri > Salmoniformes > Salmonidae > Oncorhynchus > Oncorhynchus nerka. The sequence goes on along the minus strand of NC_088417.1, from coordinate 104,322,486 downwards.
GAATGGGGAAGTTAGCTACAACAAGCTACATGTTAGAAACGGGGTATCTAGCTCCAACAAACTACATGTTAGAAAGGGGTAGCTAGTTACAACAAACTACATGTTAGAAAGGGGTAGCTAGCTATAACAAGCTACATGTTAGAAATGGGATAGCTAGCTACAACAAGCTACATGTTAGAAAGGGGTTGCTAGCTACAACAAACTACATGTTAGAAAGGGGTAGCTAGTTACAACAAACTACATGTTAGAAAGGGGTAGCTAGCTACAACAAGCTACATGTTAGAAATGGGATAGCTAGCTACAACAAATTACATGTTAGAATGGGTTAGCTAGCTACATGTTAGAAGAAGGCAGCTAGCTACATGTTAGAAGAAGGCAGCTCGCTACATGTTAGAAAGGGGGTGCTAGCTACATACTAGAATGGGGTGCTAGCTACATGTTAGAATGGGGAAGTTAGCTACAACAAGCTACATGTTAGAAACGGGGTATCTAGCTCCAACAAACTACATGTTAGAAAGGGGTAGCTAGTTACAACAAACTACATGTTAGAAAGGGGTAGCTAGCTATAACAAGCTACATGTTAGAAATGGGATAGCTAGCTACAACAAGCTACATGTTAGAAATGGGCAGCTAGCTACATGTTAGAAATGGGGTAGCTAGCATCAACAAGTTACATGTTAGAAAGGGGTAGCTAGCTACAACAAGCTACATGTTAGAAACGAGGTAGCTAGCTACAACAAGCTACATGTTGGAAGGGGTAAGTTAGCTACAAAAAGCTACATGTTAGAAGGGGTAGGGAGCTACTTGTTAGAAGGGGAGAATTAGCTACTTGTTAGAAGTGGGCCAACTACCTACAATTTAGAAGAGGGTAGCTAACTTCAACTAGCAACATGTTAAAAAGGAGTAGCTAGCTATATGTTAGAAGGGGGTAGCTAGTAACATGCTGTGTGGGGTGGTAGCTAGTTACAGGGGTTTCTAGCTACATGTTAGAAGGGACAACCAGGTACATTTTCGAAGGGTGTAGCTAACCACATGTTAGAAGGAATACCTTCCTTCAACTAGTTACATATTAGAATGGGTTAGCTAGATGCATGTTGAAAGGTGGGAGCTAGCTACATGTTATAAGGGGGTAGTTTGCTAGATGTTAGAAAGAGGTAGCTAGCTGCATGTTATAAGGGGGTAGTTTGCTAGATGATAGAAAGAGGTAGCTAGCTACATGTTATAAGGGGGTAGTTTGCTAGATGATAGAAAGAGGTAGCTAGCTACATGTTATAAGTGGAATACCTTCAGTCGCACAACTGAATGCATTCGCTGAATGCATATTAGAAGGTGGTAGCTAGTCACATATTAGAAGGGGGTACCTAGTCACATATTAGAAGGGGGTACCTAGTCACATATTAGAAAGGGGTAGCTAGTCACATATTAGAAGGGGGTAGCTAGTCAAATGCAGTATTAGAAGGGGGTAGCTAGTCACATATTAGAAGGAGGTAGCTAGTCACATATTAGAAGGAGGTAGCTAGTCACATATTAGAAGGAGGTAGCTAGTCACATATTAGAAGGGGGAAGCTAGTCACATATTAGAAGGGGGAAGCTAGTCACATATTAGAAGGGGGAAGCTAGTCACATATTAGAAGGGGGAAGCTAGTCACATATTAGAATTTGGTAGCTAGTCACATATTAGAAGGGGGTAGCTAGTCACATATTAGAAGTTGGTAGCTAGCTGTTTTCCCGCTCCAGCTCTCCTTCTCGGTCCCTTCATAAGCCTCCGATACAAATCAGAAGAGCGACTTTGTCCGTCCGTCCGTCTGTCTGTCCGTCACATACACACTAAACCTTCTATTGGACCATCCTGGGAATGATCCCTCTTCTCTTTTGTTTCCCCCCCCCATCTTTCTCTCTCCATTTTCTTCTCACTCTCTCTCTCCCTCTCTCTCTCTTTGTCACGTCTTACTCGCTCTCTCTCTCTGTCACGTGTCTTACTCGCTATCTCTGTCACGTGTCTTACTCGCTATCTCTGTCACGTGTCTTACTCGCTATCTCTCTCTGTCACGTGTCTTACTCGCTATCTCTCTGTCATGTGTCTTACTCGCTCTCTCTCTCTCTCGATCTTCTTTCTCTTGAAGTTAATCAAATGAATGAATGCTACTAGAACCACACAGCACTAGTAGCTGTTTTAAAACCCCCAAATAGTATTTTAACCAGCACAAAGCAAACAGACCAAGCAAGCACTGTGATCCATGACTTTGGGAAAAAGGATAAAATAATTAGGGAATTCTGGACGCTGTAGCTGTGTGTGTGTGTGTGTGTGTGTGTGTGTGTGTGGGTGTGTGATCAGGAATGCTAATGTCAGAGTCTGTAGAGGGATGTCTGAAAGGTCAGATCTTCACTGTGATGCTACTGCTATAGGTAATCAATCTGCCTCACTGAGGAAGAGGATGAGGAGGGAAGGATGAGGAGACATCAGGCTAGGTGTAATGGTATGCCATCTTGTTGTATGAAGATCTCAGGCTAGATGTAGTGGTATGCCATCTTGTTGTGTGAAGACCTCAGGCTAGATGTAGTGGTATGCCATCTTGTTGTGTGAAGACCTCAGGCTAGGTGTAGTGGTATGCCATCTTGTTGTATGAAGACCTCAGGCTAGATGTAATGGTATGCCATCTTGTTGTGTGACATTATCAGGCAAAGTGTAGTGGTATGCCATCTTGTTATATGAAGACCTCAGGCTAGGTGTAGTGGTATGCCATCTTGTTGTATGAAGACCTCAGGCTAGCTGTAATGGTATGCCATCTTGTTGTGTGAAGACCTCAGGCTAGGTGTAGTGGTATGCCATCTTGTTGTATGAAGACCTCAGGCTAGGTGTAGTGGTATGCCATCTTGTTGTGTGAAGACCTCAGGCTAGATGTAGTGGTATGCCATCTTGTTGTGTGAAGACCTCAGGCTAGGTGTAGTGGTATGCCATCTTGTTGTATGAAGACCTCAGGCTAGATGTAATGGTATGCCATCTTGTTGTGTGACATTATCAGGCAAAGTGTAGTGGTATGCCATCTTGTTATATGAAGACCTCAGGCTAGGTGTAGTGGTATGCCATCTTGTTGTATGAAGACCTCAGGCTAGCTGTAATGGTATGCCATCTTGTTGTGTGAAGACCTCAGGCTAGGTGTAGTGGTATGCCATCTTGTTGTATGAAGACCTCAGGCTAGGTGTAGTGGTATGCCATCTTGTTGTGTGAAGACCTCAGGCTAGCTGTAATGGTATGCCATCTTGTTGTGTGAAGACCTCAGGCTAGGTGTAGTGGTATGCCATCTTGTTGTATGAAGACCTCAGGCTAGCTGTAATGGTATGCCATCTTGTTGTGTGAAGACCTCAGGCAAAGTGTAGTGGTATGCCATCTTGTTGTATGAAGACCTCAGGCTAGCTGTAATGGTATGCCATAATTTTATTCAGTAAGTGGGTGGTTGTCTTACCGCTGGGTCTTTCTCATTTCAAATGGGGGTACTCCAGAAACAGATGATTTAAATCAGATCAAACTGTATCTTGACCTTGAAATGCTCTATTTGCCTTCCAGATGCTCAGACAGCAGTAATGTGGAATTTAAAAAAGGGTCATCCACTGAATTAGACCATTTAAAAACCTTTTAAGGATCAGACCCTTCTTTTCAATTGTCTCCTTCAATGACATACCCAAATCTAACTGCCTGTAGCTCAGGACCTGAAGCAAGGATATGCATATTCTTGATACCATTAGAAAGGAAACACTTTGACGTTTGTGGAAATGTGAAAGGAATGTAGGAGAATATAACGCATTAGATCTGGTATTAGACAATACAAAACAAAAAAAATAGTTTTTTTCCCCCTCAATGTCTTTGAAATGCAAGAGAAAGGCCATAATGTACTTTTCCAGGTTAGGTGCAATTTACATGTGTATTTGCAAACTTTTAGACTGATCCAATGAACCATTGCATTTCTGTTGAAAATGTTATATCAATACTGTCCAAATGTCCCTAATTGTTTTATTTATACATTTTCAAGTATATAACTAAGCACTCTACTCAAACAATAAAATAATGTAGTCTTTCTGCCCATATCAGATATGTCTATATCCTGGGAAATGTTCTTGTTACTTAGAACCTCATGCTAATCCCATTAGCCTACGTTAGCTCAACCGTCCAGCGGAAGGGACACTGATCCCGTAGAGGTTTTAACTAACTAATTTGGTCTGAGGCAGACTAGGGGAGCGAGAGACAAAGAATCACAGAGAGAGAGAGTTTTGACATTTGTAATGTCTTTAATTGTTTTGACATTTCTGTATGTGTAATGTTTATTGTTCATTTTTTATATATTATCTACCTCACTTGCTTTGGCAATGTTAACACATGTTTCCCGTGCTAATAAAGCCCCATACATCTGTTTCCCCTGACAGGGTGGTCAGCCCTGTACCGTGACAATACCAGGGAGATGTGAGGTCTGTTTCCCCTGAGAGGGTGGTCAGCCCTGCACCGTGACAATACCAGGGAGATGTGAGGTCTGTTTCCCCTGAGAGGGTGGTCAGCCCTGCACCGTGACAATACCAGGGAGATGTGAGGTCTGTTTCCAAGGTGACAGGGTGGTCAGCCCTGCACTGTGACAATACCAGGGAGATGTGAGGTCTGTTTCCCCTGAGAGGGTGGTCAGCCCTGCACCGTGACAATACCAGGGAGATGTGAGGTCTGTTTCCCCTGAGAGGGTGGTCAGCCCTGCACCGTGACAATACCAGGGAGATGTGAGGTCTGTTTCCCCTGAGAGGGTGGTCAGCCCTGCACCGTCACAATACCAGGGAGATGTGAGGTCTGTTTCCCCTGACAGGGTGGTCAGCCCTGCACTGTGACAATACCAGGGAGATGTGAGGTCTGTTTCATCCTGAGAGGGTGGTCAGCCCTGCACCGTGACAATACCAGGGAGATGTGAGGTCTGTTTCCCCTGACAGGGTGGTCAGCCCTGCACCGTGACAATACCAGGGAGATGTGAGGTCTGTTTCCAAGGTGACAGGGTGGTCAGCCCTGCACCGTGACAATACCAGGGAGATGTGAGGTCTGTTTCCAAGGTGACAGACAGGTGTTATGGAGTCAGTGTTAGCACTGTGTTGCTGCTACAGCCGTTTATAATGAATGATGGTACATTACGACACACACAATTGCAAAGCTAAAGCCTTGTGCTGTCACATCAGTGTAACTGCACAAGCAATTACACTTCCCGTCCCTCCCAGACACACACACCCACACACACAGACAGAGGAGGGACTGTCCTCCAGACTGCAGACAATAGCTCCTCTCATGGGGTTATAAATCGTCACCCAGGACTCATCATATGTCAGAGGTTCTGTCTGACTCCAGTATGTAAATGAGGAGATAGCTTTGTTAGTCGTTATTGAGAGTGCAAAATGATGCTCTCTAGTCGTCATGAAAACGTAATTAACATTACAGTCAATGGGTACAGTAGATTAAGACATTATCATTACAGTCAATGGGTACAGTAGGTGACAACATCATCATTACAGTCATTGGGGACAGTAGAATAAGACATTATCATTACAGTCAATGGGTACAGTAGGTGACAACATCATCATTACAGTCAATGGGGACAGCAGATGAAAACATTATCATTAGAGTCAATGGGTACAGTAGAATAAGACATTATCATTACAGTCAATGGGTACAGTAGAATAAGACATTATCATTAGAGTCAATGGGTACAGTAGAATAAGACATTATCATTACAGTCAATGGGTACAGTAGGTGAAAACATCATTCATTGTCAATGGTCAATGGTGAAAAACTTAGTTGCATCATTATGGTGTCCACTAGAGGACATTTCTTCATAAGCTCTTATTTCATGTGAAATAATGTTAAGAAAGAGGAAGATAATGTTGTCAAGGTCACACCCCCCAACACATGATGTCACTGGAAAGCCCAGCGTGTCCTCTCAAAGGGACAAGTTAATACAGTGGCCTGGATTACCTCAGTGATACGGACCAGGAACTATAGACCACGAGATAGGACAACAATGACTGATAATTTACAGGAGGCTATAATGAACTGCTGGGTTACAGGAGGTTATAATGAACTGCTGGGGTACAGGAGGTTATAATGAACTGCTGGGTTACAGGAGGTTATAATGAACTGCTGGGTTACAGGAGGTTATAATGAACTGCTGGGTTACAGGAGGTTATAATGAACTGCTGGGGTACAGGAGGTTATAATGAACTGCTGGGTTACAGGAGGTTATAATGACCTGCTGGGTTACAGGAGGTTATAATGACCTGCTGGGGTACAGGAGGTTATAATGAACTGCTGGGGTACAGGAGGTTATAATGAACTGCTGGGGTACAGGAGGATAAAATGAACTGCTGGGGTACAGGAGGATATAATGAACTGCTGGGGTACAGGAGGTTATAATGAACTGCTGGGGTACAGGAGGTTATAATGAACTGCTGGGGTACAGGAGGTTATAATGAACTGCTGGGGTACAGGAGGTTATAATGAACTGCTGGGGTACAGGAGGTTATAATGAACTGCTGGGGTACAGGAGGTTATAATGAACTGCTGGGTCACAGGAGGTTATAACTGCTGAACTGCTGGGTTACAGGAGGTTTTAATGAACTGCTGGGGTTATAATGAACTGCTGGGGCAGGAGGTTATAATGAACTGCTGGGGTACAGGAGGTTATAATGAACTGCTGGGTTACAGGAGGTTATAATGACCTGCAGGAGGTTATAATGAACTGCTGGGTTACAGGAGGTTATAATGAACTGCTGGGTTACAGGAGGTTATAATGACCTGCTGGGTTACAGGAGGTTATAATGACCTGCTGGGGTACAGGAGGTTATAATGACCTGCTGGGTTACAGGAGGTTATAATGAACTGCTGGGGTACAAGAGGTTATAATGAACTGCTGGGGTACAGGAGGTTATAATGAACTGCTGGGATACAGGAGGTTATAATGACCTGCTGGGTTACAGGAGGTTATAATGACCTGCTGGGTTACAGGAGGTTATAATGAACTGCTGGGGTACAGGAGGTTATAATGACCTGCTGGGTTACAGGAGGATATAATGAACTGCTGGGGTACAGGAGGATATAATGAACTGCTGGGGTACAGGAGGCTATAATGAACTGCTGGGGTACAAGAGGTTATAATGAACTGCTGGGGTACAGGAGGTTATAATGAACTGCTGGGGTACAGGAGGTTATAATGAACTGCTGGGATACAGGAGGTTATAATGAGCTGCTGGGGTACAGGAGGTTATAATGAACTGCTGGGGTACAGGAGGTTATAATGAACTGCTGGGTTACAGGAGGTTATAATGAACTGCTAACTTACAGGAGGTTTTAATGAACTGCTGGGGTACAGGAGGTTTTAATGAACTGCTGGGTTACAGGATGCTATAATGAACTGCTGGGTTACAGGAGGTTATAATGAACTGCTGGGGTACAGGAGGTTATAATGAACTGCTGGGGTACAGGAGGTTATAATGAACTGCTGGGGTACAGGAGGTTATAATGAACGCTTGGGTTACAGGAGGTTATAATGAACTGCTGGGTTACAGGAGGTTATAATGAAATGCTGGGTTACAGGATGCTATAATGAACTGCTGGGTTACAGGAGGTTATAATGAACTGCTGGGGTACAGGAGGTTATAATGAACTGCTGGGGTACAGGAGGTTATAATGAACTGCTGGGGTACAGGAGGTTATAATGAACTGCAGGGGTACAGGAGGTTATAATGAACTGCTGGGTTACAGGAGGTTATAATGAACTGCTGGGGTACAGGAGGTTATAATGAACTGCTGGGGTACAGGAGGTTATAATGAACTGCTGGGGTACAGGAGGTTATGATGAACTGCTGGGGTACAGGAGGTTATAATGAACTGCTGGGGTACAGGAGGTTATAATGAACTGCTGGGGTACAGGAGGCTCTAATGAACTGCTGGGGTACAGGAGGTTATAATGAACTGCTGGGGTACAGGAGATTATAATGAACTGATGGGGTACAGGAGGTTATAATGACCTGCTGGGGTACATGAGGTTATAAATTAACTGCTTTGAACAGGGCCCACAGAGCTTTGGTAAAGTAATGCACATTATAAGGGGATAAGGTTCCATAGGGCTCTGGTCTAAAGTTGTGCACTATATAGGGAATAGGGTTCCATTTGGAACATGTCTGCCTAGCTGAATGACCTACTAATGTTTTCCCCAATGCTAACACCATTACAGAGTCATGACAGTCACCTCATCACAGCAGTACCATTACCCAGTACTGACAGTCACCTCATCACAGCAGTACCATTACCCAGTACTGACAGTCACCTCATCACAGCAGAATCATTACCCAGTACTGACAGTCACCTCATCACAACAGTACCATTACCCAGTACTGACAGTCACCTCATCACAACAGTACCATTACCCAGTACTGACAGTCACCTCATCACAGCAGTACCATTACCCAGTACTGACAGTCACCTCATCACAGCTGTACCATTACCCAGTACTGACAGTCACCTCATTACAGCAGTACCATTACAGATTCCTGACAGTCACCTCATCACAGCAGTACCATTACTGACAGTCACCTCATCACAGCAGTACCATTACAGATTACTGACAGTCACCTCATCACAGCAGTACCATTACCCAGTACTGACAGTCACCTCATCACAGTTGTACCATTACCCAGTACTGACAGTCACCTCATCACAGCTGTACCATTACCCAGTAGACAGTCACCTCATCACAGCTGTACCATTACCCAGTAGACAGTCACCTCATCACAGCAGAATCATTACCCAGTCCTGACAGTCACCTCATCACAGCAGTACCATTACCCAGTACTGACAGTCACCTCATTACAGCAGTACCATTACAGATTCCTGACAGTCACCTCATCACAGCAGTACCATTACTGACAGTCACCTCATCACAGCTGTACCATTACCCAGTACTGACAGTCACCTCATCACAGCAGTACCATTACAGATTACTGACAGTCACCTCATCACAGCAGTACCATTACCCAGTACTGACAGTCACCTCATCACAGCAGTACCATTACAGATTCCTGACAGTCACCTCATCACAGCAGTACCATTACTGACAGTCACCTCATCACAGCAGTACCATTACCCAGTACTGACAGTCATCTCATCACAGCTGTACCATTACAGATTCCTGACAGTCACCTCATTACAGCAGTACCATTACAGATTCCTGACAGTCACCTCATCACAGCAGTACCATTACCCAGTACTGACAGTCACCTCATCACAGCTGTACCATTACAGATTCCTGACAGTCACCTCATCACAGCAGTACCATTACTGACAGTCACCTCATCACAGCAGTACCATTACAGATTCATGACAGTCACCTCATCACAGCAGTACCATTACTGACAGTCACCTCATCACAGCTGTACCATTACCCAGTACTGACAGTCACCTCATCACAACAGTACCATTACCCAGTACTGACAGTCACCTCATCACAACAGTACCATTACCCAGTACTGACAGTCACCTCATCACAGCAGTACCATTTCCCAGTACTGACAGTCACCTCATCACAACAGTACCATTACCCAGTACTGACAGTCACCTCATCACAGCAGTACCATTACCCAGTACTGACAGTCACCTCATCACAGCAGAATCATTACCCAGTACTGACAGTCACCTCATCACAGCTGTACCATTACAGATTCATGACAGTCACCTCATCACAGCAGTACCATTTCCCAGTACTGACAGTCACCTCATCACAACAGTACCATTACCCAGTACTGACAGTCACCTCATCACAGTAGTACCATTACCCAGTAGACAGTCACCTCATCACAGCTGTACCATTACCCAGTAGACAGTCACCTCATCACAGCAGAATCATTACCCAGTCCTGACAGTCACCTCATCACAGCAGTACCATTACCCAGTACTGACAGTCACCTCATTACAGCAGTACCATTAAATATTCCTGACAGTCACCTCATCACAGCAGTACCATTACCCATTACTGACAGTCACCTCATCACAGCAGTACCATTACCCAGTACTGACAGTCACCTCATCACAGATGTACCATTACAGATTCCTGACAGTCACCTCATCACAGCAGTACCATTACCCAGCACTGACAGTCACCTCATTACAGCAGTACCATTACAGATTTCTGACAGTCACCTCATCACAGCAGTACCATTACTGACAGTCACCTCATCACAGCTGTACCATTACAGATTCCTGACAGTCACTTCATCACAGCAGTACCATTACCCAGTACTGACAGTCACCTCATCACAGCTGTACCATTACCCAGTAGACAGTCACCTCATCACAGCTGTACCATTACCCAATAGACAGTCACCTCATCACAGCAGAATCATTACCCAGTCCTGACAGTCACCTCATCACAGCAGTACCATTACCCAGTACTGACAGTCACCTCATCACAACAGTACCATTACCCAGTACTGACAGTCACCTCATCACAGCAGTACCATTACCCAGTACTGACAGTCACCTCATCACAGCAGAATCATTACCCAGTACTGACAGTCACCTCATCACAACAGTACCATTACCCAGTACTGACAGTCACCTCATCACAGCTGTACCATTACCCAGTACTGACAGTCACCTCATTACAGCAGTACCATTACAGATTCCTGACAGTCACCTCATCACAGCAGTACCATTACTGACAGTCACCTCATCACAGCAGTACCATTACAGATTACTGACAGTCACCTCATCACAGCAGTACCATTACCCAGTACTGACAGTCACCTCATCACAGTTGTACCATTACCCAGTACTGACAGTCACCTCATCACAGCTGTACCATTACCCAGTAGACAGTCACCTCATCACAGCTGTACCATTACCCAGTACTGACAGTCACCTCATTACAGCAGTACCATTACAGATTCCTGACAGTCACCTCATCACAGCAGTACCATTACTGACAGTCACCTCATCACAGCAGTACCATTACCCAGTACTGACAGTCACCTCATCACAGCTGTACCATTACAGATTCCTGACAGTCACCTCATTACAGCAGTACCATTACAGATTCCTGACAGTCACCTCATCACAGCAGTACCATTACTGACAGTCACCTCATCACAGCTGTACCATTACCCAGTACTGACAGTCACCTCATCACAGCAGTACCATTACAGATTACTGACAGTCACCTCATCACAGCAGTACCATTACCCAGTACTGACAGTCACCTCATCACAGCAGTACCATTACCCAGTACTGACAGTCACCTCATCACAGCTGTACCATTACAGATTCCTGACAGTCACCTCATCACAGCAGTACCATTACTGACAGTCACCTCATCACAGCAGTACCATTACCCAGTACTGACAGTCACCTCATCACAGCTGTACCATTACAGATTCCTGACAGTCACCTCATTACAGCAGTACCATTACAGATTCCTGACAGTCACCTCATCACAGCTGTACCATTACAGATTCCTGACAGTCACCTCATCACAGCAGTACCATTACTGACAGTCATCTCATCACAGCAGTACCATTACAGATTCCTGACAGTCACCTCATCACAGCAGTACCATTACCCAGTACTGACAGTCACCTCATTACAGCAGTACCATTACAGATTCCTGACAGTCACCTCATCACAGCAGTACCATTACTGACAGTCACCTCATCACAGCTGTACCATTACCCAGTACTGACAGTCACCTCATCACAACAGTACCATTACCCAGTACTGACAGTCACCTCATCACAACAGTACCATTACCCAGTACTGACAGTCACCTCATCGCAGCAGTACCATTTCCCAGTACTGACAGTCACCTCATCACAGCAGAATCATTACCCAGTACTGACAGTCACCTCATCACAGCTGTACCATTACAGATTCCTGACAGTCACCTCATCACAGCAGTACCATTTCCCAGTACTGACAGTCACCTCATCACAGTAGTACCATTACCCAGTAGACAGTCACCTCATCACAGCTGTACCATTACCCAGTAGACAGTCACCTCATCACAGCAGAATCATTACCCAGTCCTGACAGTCACCTCATCACAGCAGTACCATTACCCAGTACTGACAGTCACCTCATTACAGCAGTACCATTAAAAATTCCTGACAGTCACCTCATCACAGCAGTACCATTACCCAGTACTGACAGTCACCTCATCACAGCAGTACCATTACCCAGTACTGACAGTCACCTCATCACAGCTGTACCATTACCCAGTACTGACAGTCACCTCATCACAGATGTACCATTACATATTCCTGACAGTCACCTCATCACAGCAGTACCATTACCCAGTACTGACAGTCACCTCATTACAGCAGTACCATTACAGATTCCTGACAGTCACCTCATCACAGCAGTACCATTACTGACAGTCACCTCATCACAGCTGTACCATTACAGATTCCTGACAGTCACTTCATCACAGCAGTACCATTACCCAGTACTGACAGTCACCTCATAACAGCTGTACCATTACCCAGTAGACAGTCACCTCATCACAGCAGTACCATTACCCAGTACTGACAGTCACCTCATCACAGCAGAATCATTACCCAGTACTGACAGTCACCTCATCACAGCTGTACCATTACTCAGTACTGACAGTCACCTCATCACAACAGTACCATTACCCAGTACTGACAGTCACCTCATCACAGCAGTACCATTACCCAGTACTGACAGTCACCTCATCACAGCAGTACCATTACCCAGTACTGACAGTCACCTCATCACAGCTGTACCATTACCCAGTACTGACAGTCACCTCATTACAGCAGTACCATTACAGATCCCTGACAGTCACCTCATCACAGCAGTACCATTACTGACAGTCACCTCATCACAGCAGTACCATTACAGATTACTGACAGTCACCTCATCACAGCAGTACCATTACCCAGTACTGACAGTCACCTCATCACAGTTGTACCATTACCCAGTACTGACAGTCACCTCATCACAGCTGTACCATTACCCAGTAGACAGTCACCTCATCACAGCTGTACCATTACCCAGTAGACAGTCACCTCATCACAGCAGAATCATTACCCAGTCCTGACAGTCACCTCATCACAGCAGTACCATTACCCAGTACTGGCAGTCACCTCATTACAGCAGTACCATTACAGATTCCTGACAGTCACCTCATCACAGCAGTACCATTACTGACAGTCACCTCATCACAGCTGTACCATTACCCAGTACTGACAGTCACCTCATCACAGCAGTACCATTACCCAGTACTGACAGTCACCTCATCACAACAGTACCATTACCCAGTACTGACAGTCACCTCATCACAGCAGTACCATTACCCAGTACTGACAGTCACCTCATCACAGCAGAATCATTACCCAGTACTGACAGTCACCTCATCACAGCTGTACCATTACAGATTCCTGACAGTCACCTCATCACAGCAGTACCATTACCCAGTACTGACAGTCACCTCATTACAGCAGTACCATTACTTACAGTCACCTCATCACAGCAGTACCATTACTGACAGTCACCTCATCACAGCTGTACCATTACCCAGTACTGACAGTCACCTCATCACAACAGTACCATTACCCAGTACTGACAGTCACCTCATCACAACAGTACCATTACCCAGTACTGACAGTCACCTCATCACAGCAGTACCATTACCCAGTACTGACAGTCACCTCATCACAACAGTACCATTACCCAGTACTGACAGTCACCTCATCACAGCTGTACCATTACCCAGTACTGACAGTCACCTCATCACAGCAGAATCATTACCCAGTACTGACAGTCACCTCATCACAGCTGTACCATTACCCAGTACTGACAGTCACCTCATCACAGCTGTACCATTACCCAGTAGACAGTCACCTCATCACAGCAGAATCATTACCCAGTCCTGACAGTCACCTCATCACAGCAGTACCATTACTTACAGTCACCTCATCACAGCAGTACCATTACAGATTCCTGACAGTCACTTCATCACAGCAGTACCATTACCCAGTACTGACAGTCACCTCATAACAGCTGTACCATTACCCAGTAGACAGTCACCTCATCACAACAGTACCATTACCCAGTACTGACAGTCACCTCATCACAGCAGTACCATTACCCAGTACTGACAGTCACCTCATCACAGCAGAATCATTACCCAGTACTGACAGTCACCTCATCACAGCAGAATCATTACCCAGTACTGACAGTCACCTCATCACAGCTGTACCATTACTCAGTACTGACAGTCACCTCATCACAACAGTACCATTACCCAGTACTGACAGTCACCTCATCACAGCAGTACCATTACCCAGTACTGACAGTCACCTCATCACAGCTGTACCATTACCCAGTACTGACAGTCACCTCATTACAGCAGTACCATTACAGATTCCTGACAGTCACCTCATCACAGCAGTACCATTACTGACAGTCACCTCATCACAGCAGTACCATTACAGATTACTGACAGTCACCTCATCACAGCAGTACCATTACCCAGTACTGACAGTCACCTCATCACAGTTGTACCATTACCCAGTACTGACAGTCACCTCATCACAGCTGTACCATTACCCAGTAGACAGTCACCTCATCACAGCTGTACCATTACCCAGTAGACAGTCACCTCATCACAGCAGAATCATTACCCAGTCCTGACAGTCACCTCATCACAGCAGTACCATTACCCAGTACTGGCAGTCACCTCATTACAGCAGTACCATTACAGATTCCTGACAGTCACCTCATCACAGCAGTACCATTACTGACAGTCACCTCATCACAGCTGTACCATTACCCAGTACTGACAGTCACCTCATCACAGCAGTACCATTACCCAGTACTGACAGTCACCTCATCACAACAGTACCATTACGCAGTACTGACAGTCACCTCATCACAGCTGTACCATTACCCAGTACTGACAGTCACCTCATCACAGCTGTACCATTACCCAGTACTGACAGTCAACTCATCACAGCTGTACCATTACCCAGTAGACAGTCACCTCATCACAGCTGTACCATTACCCAGTAGACAGTCACCTCATCACAGCAGAATCATTACCCAGTCCTGACAGTCACCTCATCACAGCAGTACCATTACTTACAGTCACCTCATCACAGCAGTACCATTAGAGATTCCTGACAGTCACTTCATCACAGCAGTACCATTACCCAGTACTGACAGTCACCTCATAACAGCTGTACCATTACCCAGTAGACAGTCACCTCATCACAACAGTACCATTACCCAGTACTGACAGTCACCTCATCACAGCAGTACCATTACCCAGTACTGACAGTCACCTCATCACAGCAGAATCATTACCCAGTACTGACAGTCACCTCATCACAGCTGTACCATTACTCAGTACTGACAGTCACCTCATCACAACAGTACCATTACCCAGTACTGACAGTCACCTCATCACAGCAGTACCATTACCCAGTACTGACAGTCACCTCATCACAGCAGTACCATTACCCAGTACTGACAGTCACCTCATTACAGCAGTACCATTACAGATTCCTGACAGTCACCTCATCACAGCAGTACCATTACTGACAGTCACCTCATCACAGCTGTACCATTACCCAGTACTGACAGTCACCTCATCACAGCTGTACCATTACCCAGTAGACAGTCACCTCATCACAGCTGTACCATTACCCAGTAGACAGTCACCTCATCACAGCAGAATCATTACCCAGTCCTGACAGTCACCTCATCACAGCAGTACCATTACCCAGTACTGGCAGTCACCTCATTACAGCAGTACCATTACAGATTCCTGACAGTCACCTCATCACAGCAGTACCATTACTGACAGTCACCTCATCACAGCTGTACCATTACCCAGTACTGACAGTCACCTCATCACAGCAGTACCATTACCCAGTACTGACAGTCACCTCATCACAACAGTACCAATACCCAGTACTGACAGTCACCTCATCACAGCTGTACCATTACAGATTCCTGACAGTCACCTCATCACAACAGTACCATTACCCAGTACTGACAGTCACCTCATCACAGCAGTACCATTACCCAGTACTGACAGTCACCTCATCACAACAGTACCATTACCCAGTACTGACAGTCACCTCATCACAGCTGTACCATTACCCAGTACTGACAGTCACCTCATCACAGCAGAATCATTACCCAGTACTGACAGTCACCTCATCACAGCTGTACCATTACCCAGTACTGACAGTCACCTCATCACAACAGTACCATTACAGATTCCTGACAGTCACCTGATCACAGCAGTACCATTACCCAGTACTGACAGTCACCTCATCACAGTTGTACCATTACCCAGTACTGACGGTCACCTCATCACAGCTGTACCATTACCCAGTAGACAGTCATCTCATCACATCTGTACCATTACCCAGTAGACAGTCACCTCATCACAGCAGAATCATTACCCAGTCCTGACAGTCACCTCATCACAGCAGTACCATTACCTAGTACTGACAGTCACCTCATCACAGCAGTACCATTACCCAGTACTGACAGTCATCTCATCACAGCTGTACCATTACCCAGTAGACAGTCACCTCATCACAGCTGTACCATTACAGATTCCTGACAGTCACCTCATCACAGCAGTACCGTTACTGACAGTCACCTCATCACAGCAGTACCGTTACTGACAGTCACCTCATCACAGCAGTACCATTACAGATTCCTGACAGTCACCTCATCACAGCAGTACCATTACCCAGTACTGACAGTCACCTCATCACAGCTGTACCATTACCCAGTAGACAGTCACCTCATCACAGCTGTACCATTACCCAATAGACAGTCACCTCATCACAGCAGAATCATTACCCAGTACTGACAGTCACCTCATCACAGCAGTACCATTACCCAGTACTGACAGTCACCTCATCACAGCAGAATCATTACCCAGTACTGACAGTCACCTCATCACAGCTGTATCATTACCCAGTACTGACAGTCACCTCATCACAACAGTACCATTACCCAGTACTGACAGTCACCTCATCACAACAGTACCATTACCCAGTACTGACAGTCACCTCATCACAGCAGTACCATTACCCAGTACTGACAGTCACCTCATCACAGCTGTACCATTACCCAGTACTGACTGTCACCTCATCACAGCTGTACCATTACCCAGTACTGACAGTCACCTCATTACAGCAGTACCATTACAGATTCCTGACAGTCACCTCATCACAGCAGTACCATTACTGACAGTCACCTCATCACAGCTGTACCATTACCCAGTACTGACAGTCACCTCATCACAACAGTACCATTACCCAGTACTGACAGTCACCTCATCACAGCTGTACCATTACCCAGTACTGACAGTCACCTCATCACAGCTGTACCATTACCCAGTACTGACAGTCACCTCATCTCAGCTGTACCATTACCCAGTAGACAGTCACCTCATCACAGCAGAATCATTACCCAGTCCTGACAGTCACCTCATCACAGCAGTACCATTACTGACAGTCACCTCATCACAGCAGTACCATTACAGATTCCTGACAGTCACCTGATCACAGCAGTACCATTACCCAGTACTGACAGTCACCTCATCACAGTTGTACCATTACCCAGTAGACAGTCATCTCATCACATCTGTACCATTACCCAGTAGACAGTCACCTCATCACAGCAGAATCATTACCCAGTCCTGACAGTCACCTCATCACAGCAGTACCATTACCCAGTACTGACAGTCATCTCATCACAGCTGTACCATTACCCAGTAGACAGTCACCTCATCACAGCAGTACCATTACAGATTCCTGACAGTCACCTCATCACAGCAGTACCATTACCCAGTACTGACAGTCACCTCATCACAGCTGTACCATTACCCAGTAGACAGTCACCTCATCACAGCTGTACCATTACCCAATAGACAGTCACCTCATCACAGCAGAATCATTACCCAGTACTGATAGTCACCTCATCACAGCAGTACCATTACCCAGTACTGACAGTCACCTCATCACAGCAGAATCATTACCCAGTACTGACAGTCACCTCATCACAGCTGTATCATTACCCAGTACTGACAGTCACCTCATCACAACAGTACCATTACCCAGTACTGACAGTCACCTCATCACAGTTGTACCATTACCCAGTACTGACAGTCACCTCATTACAGCAGTACCATTACAGATTCCTGACAGTCACCTCATCACAGCAGTACCATTACCCAGTACTGACAGTCACCTCATCACAGCTGTACCATTACCCAGTACTGACAGTCACCTCATCACAGCTGTACCATTACAGATTCCTGACAGTCACCTCATCACAGCAGTACCATTACTGACAGTCACCTCATCACAGCAGTACCATTACAGATTCCTGACAGTCACCTCATCACAGCAGTACCATTACCCAGTACTGACAGTCACCTCATCACAGCTGTACCATTACCCAGTAGACAGTCACCTCATCACAGCTGTACCATTACCCAATAGACAGTCACCTTCTCACAGCAGAATCATTACCCAGTACTGACAGTCACCTCATCACAGCAGTACCATTACCCAGTACTGACAGTCACCTCATCACAGCAGAATCATTACCCAGTACTGACAGTCACCTCATCACAACAGTACCATTACCCAGTACTGACAGTCACCTCATCACAGCAGTACCATTACCCAGTACTGACAGTCACCTCATCACAGCTGTACCATTACCCAGTACTGACAGTCACCTCATCACAACAGTACCATTACCCAGTACTGACAGTCACCTCATCACAGTTGTACCATTACCCAGTACTGACAGTCACCTCATCACAGCAGTACCATTACCCAGTCCTGACAGTCACCTCATCACAGCTGTACCATTACCCAGTACTGACAGTCACCTCATTACAGCAGTACCATTACAGATTCCTGACAGTCACCTCATCACAGCAGTACCATTACAGATTCCTGACAGTCACCTCATCACAGCAGTACCATTACTGACAGTCACCTCATCACAGCAGTACCATTACTGACAGTCACCTCATCACAGCAGTACCATTACCCAGTACTGACAGTCACCTCATCACAGTTGTACCATTACCCAGTACTGACAGTCACCTCATTACAGCAGTACCATTACAGATTCCTGACAGTCACCTCATCACAGCAGTACCATTACCCAGTACTGACAGTCACCTCATCACAGCTGTACCATTACCCAGTACTGACAGTCACCTCATTACAGCAGTACCATTACAGATTCCTGACAGTCACCTCATCACAGCAGTACCATTACCCAGTACTGACAGTCACCTCATCACAGCTGTACCATTACCCAGTACTGACAGTCACCTCATTACAGCAGTACCATTACAGATTCCTGACAGTCACCTCATCACAGCAGTACCATTACTGACAGTCACCTCATCACAGCAGTACCATTACAGATTACTGACAGTCACCTCATCACAGCAGTACCATTACCCAGTACTGACAGTCACCTCATCACAGTTGTACCATTACCCAGTACTGACAGTCACCTCATTACAGCAGTACCATTACAGATTCCTGACAGTCACCTCATCACAGCAGTACCATTACCCAGTACTGACAGTCACCTCATCACAGCTGTACCATTACCCAGTACTGACAGTCACCTCATTACTGACAGTCACCTCATCACAGCAGTACCATTACAGATGCCTGACAGTCACCTCATCACAGCAGTACCATTACCCAGTACTGACAGTCACCTCATTACAGCAGTACCATTACAGATTCCTGACAGTCACCTCATCACAGCAGTACCATTACCCAGTACTGACAGTCACCTCATCACAGCAGTACCATTACCCAGTACTGACAGTCACCTCATCACAGCAGTACCATTACCCAGTACTGACAGTCACCTCATCACAGCAGTACCATTACCCAGTACTGACAGTCACCTCATCACAGCAGTACCATTACCCAGTACTGACAGTCACCTCATCACAGCAGAATCATTACCCAGTACTGACAGTCACCTCATCACAGCAGTACCATTACAGATTCCTGACAGTCACCTCATCACAGCAGAATCATTACCCAGTACTGACAGTCACCTCATCACAGCTGTACCATTACCCAGTACTGACAGTCACCTCATTACAGCAGTACCATTACAGATTCCTGACAGTCACCTCATCACAGCAGTACCATTACAGATTACTTACAGTCACCTCATCACAGCAGTACCATTACCCAGTACTGACAGTCACCTCATCACAGTTGTACCATTACCCAGTACTGACAGTCACCTCATTACAGCAGTACCATTACAGATTCCTGACAGTCACCTCATCACAGCAGTACCATTACCCAGTACTGACAGTCACCTCATCACAGCTGTACCATTACCCAGTACTGACAGTCACCTCATCACAGCTGTACCATTACCCAGTACTGACAGTCACCTCATCACAGCTGTACCATTACCCAGTACTGACAGTCACCTCATTACAGCAGTACCATTACAGATTCCTGACAGTCACCTCATCACAGCAGTACCATTACTGACAGTCACCTCATCACAGCTGTACCATTACCCAGTACTGACAGTCACCTCATCACAGCAGTACCATTACAGATTCCTGACAGTCACCTCATCACAGCTGTACCATTACCCAGTACTGACAGTCACCTCATCACAGCTGTACCATTACAGATTCCTGACAGTCACCTCATCACAGCAGTACCATTACTGACAGTCACCTCATCACAACAGTACCATTACCCAGTACTGACAGTCACCTCATCACAGCAGTACCATTACCCAGTACTGACAGTCACCTCATCACAGCTGTACCATTACAGATTCCTGACAGTCACCTCATCACAGCAGTACCATTACCCAGTACTGACAGTCACCTCATCACAGCTGTACCATTACCCAGTACTGACAGTCACCTCATCACAGCTGTACCATTACAGATTCCTGACAGTCACCTCATCACAGCAGTACCATTACTGACAGTCACCTCATCACAGCAGTACCATTACAGATTCCTGACAGTCACCTCATCACAGCAGTACCATTACCCAGTACTGACAGTCACCTCATCACAGCTGTACCATTACCCAGTAGACAGTCACCTCATCACAGCTGTACCATTACCCAGTAGACAGTCACCTCATCACAGCAGAATCATTACCCAGTACTGACAGTCACCTCATCACAGCAGTACCATTACCCAGTACTGACAGTCACCTCATCACAGCAGTACCATTACCCAGTACTGACAGTCACCTCATCACAGCAGTACCATTACCCAGTACTGACAGTCACCTCATCACAGCTGTACCATTACCCAGTACTGACAGTCACCTCATCACAGCAGAATCATTACCCAGTACTGACAGTCACCTCATCACAGCTGTATCATTACCCAGTACTGACAGTCACCTCATCACAACAGTACCATTACCCAGTACTGACAGTCACCTCATCACAGTTGTACCATTACCCAGTACTGACAGTCACCTCATTACAGCAGTACCATTACAGATTCCTGACAGTCACCTCATCACAGCAGTACCATTACCCAGTACTGACAGTCACCTCATCACAGCTGTACCATTACCCAGTACTGACAGTCACCTCATTACTGACAGTCACCTCATCACAGCAGTACCATTACAGATGCCTGACAGTCACCTCATCACAGCAGTACCATTACCCAGTACTGACAGTCACCTCATTACAGCAGTACCATTACAGATTCCTGACAGTCACCTCATCACAGCAGTACCATTACTGACAGTCACCTCATCACAGCTGTACCATTACCCAGTACTGACAGTCACCTCATCACAACAGTACCATTACCCAGTACTGACAGTCACCTCATCACAACAGTACCATTACCCAGTACTGACAGTCACCTCATCACAGCAGTACCATTTCCCAGTACTGACAGTCACCTCATCACAACAGTACCATTACCCAGTACTGACAGTCACCTCATCACAGCAGTACCATTACCCAGTACTGACAGTCACCTCATCACAGCAGAATCATTACCCAGTACTGACAGTCACCTCATCACAGCAGTACCATTACAGATTCCTGACAGTCACCTCATCACAGCAGAATCATTACCCAGTACTGACAGTCACCTCATCACAGCTGTACCATTACCCAGTACTGACAGTCACCTCATTACAGCAGTACCATTACAGATTCCTGACAGTCACCTCATCACAGCAGTACCATTACTGACAGTCACCTCATCACAGCAGTACCATTACAGATTACTGACAGTCACCTCATCACAGCAGTACCATTACCCAGTACTGACAGTCACCTCATCACAGTTGTACCATTACCCAGTACTGACAGTCACCTCATTACAGCAGTACCATTACAGATTCCTGACAGTCACCTCATCACAGCAGTACCATTACTGACAGTCACCTCATCACAGCTGTACCATTACCCAGTACTGACAGTCACCTCATCACAGCAGTACCATTACAGATTCCTGACAATCACCTCATCACAGCTGTACCATTACCCAGTACTGACAGTCACCTCATCACAGCTGTACCATTACAGATTCCTGACAGTCACCTCATCACAGCAGTACCATTACTGACAGTCACCTCATCACAACAGTACCATTACCCAGTACTGACAGTCACCTCATCACAGTTGTACCAATACCCAGTACTGACAGTCACCTCATCACAGCTGTACCATTACCCAGTAGACAGTCACCTCATCACAGCTGTACCATTACCCAGTAGACAGTCACCTCATCACAGCAGAATCATTACCCAGTCCTGACAGTCACCTCATCACAGCAGTACCATTACCCAGTACTGACAGTCACCTCATCACGGCTGTACCATTACCCAGTAGACAGTCACCTCATCACAGCTGTACCATTACCCAGTAGACAGTCACCTCATCACAGCAGAATCATTACCCAGTCCTGACAGTCACCTCATCACAGCAGTACCATTACCCAGTACTGACAGTCACCTCATCACAGCAGTACCATAACAGTACTGACAGTCACCTCATCACAGCAGTACCATTACCCAGTACTGACAGTCACCTCATCACAGCAGTACCATTACCCAGTACTGACAGTCACCTCATCACAGTTGTACCATTACCCAGTACTGACAGTCACCTCATTACAGCAGTACCATTACAGATTCCTGACAGTCACCTCATCACAGCAGTATCATTACCCAGTACTGACAGTCACCTCATCACAGCTGTACCATTTACCCAGTCACCTCATTACTGACAGTCACCTCATCACAGCAGTACCATTACAGATGCCTGACAGTCACCTCATCACAGCAGTACCATTACCCAGTACTGACAGTCACCTCATCACAGCTGTACCATTACCCAGTACTGACTGTCACCTCATCACAGCTGTACCATTACCCAGTACTGACAGTCACCTCATTACAGCAGTACCATTACAGATTCCTGACAGTCACCTCATCACAGCAGTACCATTACTGACAGTCACCTCATCACAGCAGTACCATTACAGATTACTGACAGTCACCTCATCACAGCAGTACCATTACCCAGTACTGAGTCACCTCATCACAGTTGTACCATTACCCAGTACTGCCTGTCACCTCATTACAGCAGTACCATTACAGATTCCTGACAGTCACCTCATCACAGCAGTACCATTACCCAGTACTGACAGTCACCTCATCACAGCTGTACCATTACCCAGTACTGACAGTCACCTCATCACAGCTGTACCATTACCCAGTACTGACAGTCACCTCATCACAGCTGTACCATTACCCAGTACTGACAGTCACCTCATCACAGCTGTACCATTACCCAGTACTGACAGTCACCTCATCACAGCTGTACCATTACAGATTCCTGACAGTCACCTCATCACAGCAGTACCATTACTGACAGTCACCTCATCACAGCAGTACCATTACAGATGCCTGACAGTCACCTCATCACAGCAGTACCATTACCCAGTACTGACAGTCACCTCATTACAGCAGTACCATTACAGATTCCTGACAGTCACCTCATCACAGCAGTACCATTACTGACAGTCACCTCATCACAACAGTACCATTACCCAGTACTGACAGTCACCTCATCACAGTTGTACCATTACCCAGTACTGACAGTCACCTCATCACAGCATAATCATTACCCAGTACTGACAGTCACCTCATCACAGCTGTACCATTACCCAGTACTGACAGTCACCTCATCACAGCAGTACCATTACAGATTCCTGACAGTCACCTCATCACAGCAGAATCATTACCCAGTACTGACAGTCACCTCATCACAGCTGTACCATTACCCAGTACTGACAGTCACCTCATTACAGCAGTACCATTACAGATTCCTGACAGTCACCTCATCACAGCAGTACCATTACTGACAGTCACCTCATCACAGCAGTACCATTACAGATTACTGACAGTCACCTCATCACAGCAGTACCATTACCCAGTACTGACAGTCACCTCATCACAGTTGTACCATTACCCAGTACTGACAGTCACCTCATTACAGCAGTACCATTACAGATTCCTGACAGTCACCTCATCACAGCAGTACCATTATCCAGTACTGACAGTCACCTCATCACAGCTGTACCATTACCCAGTACTGACAGTCACCTCATCACAGCTGTACCATTACCCAGTACTGACAGTCACCTCATTACAGCAGTACCATTACAGATTCCTGACAGTCACCTCATCACAGCAGTACCATTACCCAGTACTGACAGTCACCTCATTACAGCAGTACCATTACAGATTCCTGACAGTCACCTCATCACAGCAGTACCATTACCCAGTACTGACAGTCACCTCATCACAGCTGTACCATTACCCAGTACTGACAGTCACCTCATCACAGCTGTACCATTACCCAGTACTGACAGTCACCTCATCACAGCTGTACCATTACCCAGTACTGACAGTCACCTCATTACAGCAGTACCATTACAGATTCCTGACAGTCACCTCATCACAGCAGTACCATTACTGACAGTCACCTCATCACAGCAGTACCATTACAGATTCCTGACAGTCACCTCATCACAGCTGTACCATTACCCAGTACTGACAGTCACCTCATCACAGCTGTACCATTACAGATTCCTGACAGTCACCTCACAGCAGTACCATTACTGGCAGTCACCTCATCACAGCAGTACCATTACCCAGTACTGACAGTCACCTCATCACAGTTGTACCAATACCCAGTACTGACAGTCACCTCATCACAGCTGTACCATTACCCAGTAGACAGTCACCTCATCACAGCTGTACCATTACCCAGTAGACAGTCACCTCATCACAGCAGAATCATTACCCAGTCCTGACAGTCACCTCATCACAGCAGTACCATTACCCAGTACTGACAGTCACCTCATCACGGCTGTACCATTACCCAGTAGACAGTCACCTCATCACAGCTGTACCATTACCCAGTAGACAGTCACCTCATCACAGCAGAATCATTACCCAGTCCTGACAGTCACCTCATCACAGCAGTACCATTACCCAGTACTGACAGTCACCTCATTACAGCAGTACCATAACAGATTCCTGACAGTCACCTCATCACAGCAGTACCATTACCCAGTACTGACAGTCACCTCATCACAGCAGTACCATTACCCAGTACTGACAGTCACCTCATCACAGCTGTACCATTACCCAGTACTGACAGTCACCTCATCACAGCTGTACCATTACCCAGTACTGACAGTCACCTCATTACAGCAGTGCCATTACAGATTCCTGACAGTCACCTCATCACAGCAGTACCATTATTGACAGTCACCTCATCACAGCTGTACCATTACCCAGTACTGACAGTCACCTCATCACAGCAGTACCATTACCCAGTACTGACAGTCACCTCATCACAGCAGTACCATTACAGATTCCTGACAGTCACCTCATCACAGCAGTACCATTACCCAGTACTGACAGTCACCTCATCAAAGCAGTACCATTACAGATTACTGACAGTCACCTCATCACAGCAGTACCATTACCCAGTACTGACAGTCACCTCATCACAGCAGTACCATTACAGATTCCTGACAGTCACCTCATCACAACAGTACCATTACCCAGTACTGACAGTCACCTCATCACAGCAGTACCATTACCCAGTACTGACAGTCACCTCATCACAGCAGTACCATTACAGATTCCTGACAGTCACCTCATCACAGCAGTACCATTACCCAGTACTGACAGTCACCTCATCAAAGCAGTACCATTACAGATTCCTGACAGTCACCTCATCACAGCAGTACCATTACCCAGTACTGACAGTCACCTCATCACAGCAGTACCATTACAGATTCCTGACAGTCACCTCATCACAACAGTACCATTACCCAGTACTGACAGTCACCTCATCACAGCAGTACCATTACCCGGTAGACAGTCACCTCATCACAGCTGTACCATTACCCAGTACTGATAGTCACCTCATCACAGCTGTACCATTACCCAGTCCTGACAGTCACCTCATCACAGCTGTACCATTACCCAGTACTGACAGTCACCTCATCACAGCTGTACCATTACCCAGTACTGACAGTCACCTCATCACGGCTGTACCATTACCCAGTAGACAGTCACCTCATCACAGCTGTACCATTACCCAGTAGACAGTCACCTCATCACAGCTGTACCATTACCCAGTAGACAGTCACCTCATCACAGCAGAATCATTACCCAGTCCTGACAGTCACCTCATCACAGCAGTACCATTACAGATTCCTGACAGTCACCTCATCATAGCAGTACCACTACCCAGTACTGACAGTCACCTCATCACAGCTGTACCATTACCCAGTACTGACAGTCACCTCATCACAGCAGTACCATTACCCAGTACTGACAGTCACCTCATCACAGCAGTACCATTACCCAGTACTGACAGTCATCATCACCCAGTACCATTACCCAGACTGACAGTCACCTCATCACAGCAGTACCATTACCCAGTACTGATAGTCACCTCATCACAGCTGTACCATTACCCAGTACTGACAGTCACCTCATCACAGCAGTACCATTACCCAGTACTGACAGTCACCTCATCACAGCAGTACCATTAACCAGTACTGATAGTCACCTCATCACAGCTGTACCATTACCCAGTACTGACAGTCACCTCATCACAGCAGTACCATTACCCAGTACTGACAGTCACCTCATCACAGCAGTACCATTACCCAGTCCTGACAGGCACCTCATCACAGCAGTACCATTACCCAGTCCTGACAGTCACCTCATCACAGCAGTACCATTACCCAGTACTGACAGTCACCTCATCACAGCAGTACCATTACCCAGTACTGACAGTCACCTCATCACAGCAGTACCATTACCCAGTACTGACAGTCACCTCATCACATTAATGAAATAATTGTCCAAAACCTGAGGGGATATAATGGTATTTTAAAGAACCCTGCTACCAGGAGAAGGTATGTTGTTCCAGGGCCATATCTGACTCCCCCTGGATCAAGGTGGCCTTGTTGTCTTATACATGCTAATATACCTTCAGTTCACCCTGAGGGTGGCCGGAGTCACCCTCAGATTGGCCGGAGTCACCCTCAGATTGGCCGGAGTCAACCTCAGATTGGCCGGAGTCAACCTCAGATTGGCCGGAGTCAACCTCAGATTGTCTGTAGTGCCGAAGGAGAGTCCCAGCTGGCACCCTATTTCGTCCATAGTGCACGATATAGGCCAGGGAATAGGGTGCCTTTTGGGATGCATACAGTGTGCGATGCTTCAGAGGAAGGGTCTAGTAATCCTGAAGTAAGTGGCTGCCAGGTTATTATGACAGAGGAGAAGAGGTTCAAAGAGCCTACTCAGTCAGAGTCCTTCAGGGTTACTTTAACTGACAGTAGTGGGACAGAGCAGGCTACTGTATACATGCACACACACACACACAAACGTACACACACACACACACACACACACAGAGGCAGCCAGTTCTCTCCCTCCCCTCGGCTCTTTTTCTATTCCCTGGGGTTTCCTGATCCTACTGGCAGGGGCTCAGATATCACAAAACTATTACTCCCTTTAACCCTGGCCGTTAACTGTTGACATGGCCCTGCGGTCAAATTACTAAATCGCCCTCTAGTGGCCTCATGTGGAATAGTAATAGTAATTTAGTTAGTAACACAGAAGGCTGATCACTGTGTGATCCTGATTTAGTTAATAACACAGAAGGCTGATCACTGTGTTACCCTGACTTAGTAACACAGAAGGCTGATCACTGTGTTACCCTGACTTAGTAACACAGAAGGCTGATCACTGTGTGACCCTGACTTAGTAACACAGAAGGCTGATCACTGTGTGACCCTGATTTAGTTAATAACACAGAAGGCTAATCACTGTGTTACCCTGACTTAGTAACACAGAAGGCTGATCACTGTGTTACCCTGACTTAGTAACACAGAAGGCTGATCACTGTGTTACCCTGACTTAGTAACACAGAAGGCTGATCACTGTGTGACCCTGACTTAGTAACACAGAAGGCTGATCACTGTGTGACCCTGATTTAGTTAGTAACACAGAAGGCTGATCACTGTGTTACCCTGATTTAGTTAGTAACACAGAAGGCTGATCACTGTGTGACCCTGATTTAGTTAGTAACACAGAAGGCTGATCACTGTGCTACCCTGATTTAGTTAGTAACACAGAAGGCTGATCACTGTGCTACCCTGATTTAGTTAGTAACACAGAAGGCTGATCACTGTGTGATCCTGATTTAGTTAGTAACACAGAAGGCTGATCACTGTGTGACCCTGACTTAGTAACACAGAAGGCTGATCACTGTGTGACCCTGACTTAGTAACACAGAAGGCTGATCACTGTGTGACCCTGATTTAGTTAGTAACACAGAAGGCTGATCACTGTGTGACCCTGATTTAGTTAGTAACACAGAAGGCTGATCACTGTGTGATCCTGATTTAGTTAGTAACACAGAAGGCTGATCACTGTGTGACCCTGATTTAGTTAGTAACACAGAAGGCTGATCACTGTGTGACCCTGATTTAGTTAGTAACACAGAAGGCTGATCACTGTGTGACCCTGACTTAGTAACACAGAAGGCTGATCACTGTGTTACCCTGATTTAGTTAGTAACACAGAAGGCTGATCACTGTGTGATCCTGATTTAGTTAGTAACACAGAAGGCTGATCACTGTGTGATCCTGATTTAGTTAGTAACACAGAAGGCTGATCACTGTGTGACCCTGATTTAGTTAGTAACACAGAAGGCTGATCACTGTGTGACCCTGACTTAGTAACACAGAAGGCTGATCACTGTGTGACCCTGATTTAGTTAGTAACACAGAAGGCTGATCACTGTGTGACCCTGATTTAGTTAGTAACACAGAAGGCTGATCACTGTGTGACCCTGATTTAGTTAGTAACACAGAAGGCTGATCACTGTGTGACCCTGACTTAGTAACACAGAAGGCTGATCACTGTGTGACCCTGATTTAGTTAGTAACACAGAAGGCTGATCACTGTGTGACCCTGACTTAGTTAGTAACACAGAAGGCTGATCACTGTGTGACCCTGACTTAGTAACACAGAAGGCTGATCACTGTGTGACCCTGACTTAGTAACACAGAAGGCTGATCACTGTGTGACCCTGATTTAGTTAGTAACACAGAAGGCTATTCACTATGTGACCCTGATTTAGTTAGTAACACAGAAGGCTATTCACTATGTGACCCTGACTTAGTTAGTAACACAGTAATATGATCACTGGTGGCATCCTGCGATAGAGGTCTCAGGCGATACACGGCTCTCTGTCCTAATTTAATAGATTGCCGTCTCTCATCACAACATTAACATGTTCATGGAAATCTGTGTAATTTTCCCCTCGTCTATCTACTCAAAGTATTAATGACATTAATGGCCAGCGATGGACCTAATTATCCATCTACCCCCCTGAGCTGTATTACCACCCCAGACATACAGGTAGCTGGTTAGGTAGGTAGATTTCCCTAGGATGTTCTGTCTGAACAGGTGACAAAATGGACAGAGTATTATCTATCTGGATCCCTAACCCATTTCAGATCACTAATGGCATGAATGGCCAATGAATCCGTAATTATCATTCCACCCCCCACAGCTGTTTAACCATCCCTAGACAGATAGCTAGTTAGGTCGGTAGATATTTTGACATCCCTTGGTGGTTGCCATGACGCCATAATGGCAGCTTAAAATAAATGCTCGATCCTGTACATTTCGTATACACTCACCGCTCAGTTTATAAGGTACAACCCCGTTCACGAAACGGCCAAATGTCTGATGAGCTGCTTAGCGTAGCAGTTAGCCTAGCTGCCACGGATACAGTAGCGTCTTAGCGTAGCAGCTAGCCTAACTGCCACTGATACAGTAGCTGCTTAGCGTAGCAGTTAGCCTAGCTGCCACTGATACAGTGGCTTCTTAGCGTAGCAGCTAGCCTAGCTGACACTGATACAGTAGCTGCTTAGCGTAGCAGCTAGCCTAGCTGCCACTGATACAGTAGCTTCTTAGCGTAGCAGCTAGCCTAGCTGCCACTGATACAGTAGCTTCTTAGCGTAGCAGCTAGCCTAGCTGCCACTGATACAGTAGCTGCTTAGCGTAGCAGTTGGCCTAGCTGCCACTGATACAGTAGCTGCTTAGCATAGCAGCTAGCCTAGCTGCCACTGATACAGTAGCTTCTTAGCGTAGCAGTTAGCCTAGCTGCCACTGATACAGTAGCTGCTTAGCGTAGCAGCTAGCCTAGCTGCCACTCATACAGTAGCTGCTTAGCGTAGCAGCTAGCCTAGCTGCCACTGATACAGTAGCTTCTTAGCGTAGCAGCTAGCCTAGCTGCCACTGATACAGTAGCTGCTTAGCGTAGCAGCTAGGCTAGCTGCCACTCATACAGTAGCTGCTTAGCGTAGCAGCTAGCCTAGATGCCACTGATACAGTAGCTGC
Source organism: Oncorhynchus nerka (assembly GCF_034236695.1). Classification (NCBI taxonomy): domain Eukaryota; kingdom Metazoa; phylum Chordata; class Actinopteri; order Salmoniformes; family Salmonidae; genus Oncorhynchus; species Oncorhynchus nerka. Next base: position 104,291,400 of record NC_088417.1, on the reverse strand, counting down.
TTAGCATAGCATGTTGGTTGTTGATTCATGTGTGTTCTTGTTTTGATGGCTGTGGCATTTTTATTGTGAATATACACTAATGGTTCTTGTGTTATTCTAATGTAGGGATGATACAGAGACATCTGAGCAATACAGTGAACCAGAGCTGCTAGGAGATGTCATCGAGCCCCTCCCAACTGTATCAAGCAACAGATGTGCTTTTCCAAAAGGACCCAATGGTAGGCCAGGCCTATACTTTAATCTAGACATTTTAGTTAGCAAGTATCTAATCTTGTGGATCACTTAATTATACATTTCCATGGAGATATGACACACTATTCAACGTGTATTTAAGACATTTCAAGATCGAGAGAAGAGGGTCCCGTGTTTGAAAACATTTCCCAGAACTTTCCCAGGAAAGGGTCTTTCAACAGCTCCTGGTTTAAAAGGCCAACTTTCCCAGGAAAGGGGCTTTCAACAGCTCCTGGTTTAAAAGGCCAACTTTCCCAGGAAAGGGGCTTTCAACAGCTCCTGGTATAAAAGGCCAACTTTCCCAGGAAAGGGGCTTTCAACAGCTCCTGGTATAAAAGGCCAATTCATGGCTTGAATATTCTGTATGTCAAGATTCGACTTATTGTTTCGTCTGTAGGAATTTTTCTCTGCCCAATACACCTGCATCTGCCTTCACATCACGGTTTGGTTTTTGTAACTGGGAAAAGGCGCCGTTTAAAGGTTCTGGGTTTAAGCTCCATTTGAAGGCAGAGCATCATATCAATGATGTGTGTGCTTGGAATCAGCATAAAAAGGGCTATTGACAGCAACTCATCAATGTTAGACGTCATAAATGAAGAAAGTGGAGGAAAACTGTACTTTACATTGAAACAATTGCAGAGGTGCTCCTATTGACTGGCTACTCAAAATATAGAGCGGAGAGGTCATCGAGAGTCTGATGACTCTCACAACAAGGGTAATGTTTTGATTATCTTAGAAGAAATAGCAAAGCATGACCCTCTCATAGAGAAAAGGATGAATGCATGTGGCAATGCTAAGTAGACAAGCCATCAAACCCAGAAGGAGGTTCTTGAGGGCTGAGCTGAGATGGTACAGAGCGAACTAATAAGAGAAGTAAAAGAAAGTGAAGTTTTTAGTGTATTTTCAGATGAAACCAAAGATAAATGTCTTTAGTTGTGAGGTACTATTACAATGAGGACATCCACGAAAGCCTTTTACACTTTCAGGCAGCTGAAAGCTTAGATGCAGCAGGCCTCACAAACATGATAATTGATTGATTTGAAAGACATGGTCTGGAATACATAAATTATCTTGTGTGACAAGGTGCATCTGTCATGAGCATTCTGGTGTGTCTGCACGGATTAAAAACGTGCATTTGCTTTTTATTTTTTTAATTTAATTTAACCTTTATTTAACCAAGGTAAACGAGTTGATAACAAGTTCTCATTTACAACTGCGACCTGGCCAAGATAAAGCAAAGCGTTACGACACAAACAACACAGAGTTACACATGGAATAAACATGCGTACAGTCAATAACACAATAGAGAAAAAATAACGTCTATATGCAGTGTGTGCAAATGGCATGAGGTGGTAAGGCAATAAATAGGCTTTAGGAGCGAAGTAATTACAACTTAGCAAATTAACACTGTGTGATAGATGAGCAGATGATGTGCAAGTAGTGATACTGGTGTGCAAAAGAGCAGAAAAGTAAATAAAAACATATGGAGATGAGGTAGGTAGATATTTACAGGTGGGCTATTTACAGATGGGCTATGTACAGCTGCAGCGATCAGTTAGCTGCTCAGATAGCTGTTGTTTAAAGTTAGTGAGGGAAATAGAAGTCTCCAGCTTCAGCGATTTTTCCAATTCTTTCCAGTCACTGACAACAGAGAACTGGAAGGAAAGGCAGCCAAAGGGGTGGCAGGGTAGCCTGGTGGTTAGAGTGTTGGACTAGTAACTAAAATGTTGCAAGTTCAAATCCCCGAGCTGACAAGGTATAAATCTGTCGTTCTGCCCCTGAACAGGCAGTTAACCCACTGTTCCTAGGCCGTCATTGAAAATAAGAATTTGTTCTTAACTGACTTGCCTTGTAAAATAAATAAAAATAAACAAAGTAGGTGTTGGCTTTGGGGATGACCAGTGAGATATACCTGCTGGAGCGCGTGCTACGGGTGGGTGTTGTTATCGTGACCAGTGAGATGAGATACGACGGAGCTTTACCTAGCATAGACTTATAGATGACCTGGAGCCAGTGGGTCTGGCGGCGAATATGTAGCGAGGGCCAGCCGACTAGAGCATACAGGTCGCTGTGGTGGGTGGTATAAGGGGATTTGGTGACAAAACGGATGGCACTGTGATAGACTGCTTCCAGTTTGCTGAGTAGAGTATTGGAGGCTATTTTGTAAATGTCACGTTCTTTCAAAATCAAACCCAGAAGCAGACCAGGACAAGGAGAGTAGGAAGAAGGTGAGTATTTATTTACAAGTGAATGTGAATGGGTAGATATATCCAGGTGGCGTAGCGGGCAGCGGTGGTGAGTTGATGGGAGTAAATAGGTGGATCCAATGGGGTAGCGGAATCCTCCGACGACCAGGCGGGAATGGGGTAAATGATCCGGGTGAGTAACTGAAGACAGAACAAACGGAGGTAAGTTTAAAGCAAGCAATACGTAAAAAACAACAAAACAAATTCTATCCAACTTGAGGCTGATACTCTGGCACAACATACTGTTCATGGCTAACGATCCAGCAGGGAATGGATGTCAGGTCCGGGCTTATGAAGAGGAGAGATGAAGATCAGGACCAGGTGTGCAGATAGCTGATGGGATACAGGTGCAGGTAATCAGAACTCCCAACTGGCTACATTGCCCGGCAACCAGACAGGGTGCGTTCCAGGACGCCGGAAAAAACACTCCAGGACAGAACACAGGCAAAAAACAGACTCAGGAAACGGGATTCGTGACAGTACCCCCCCCTCCGACGAAAGCCACCGGACGGACTACCCGGAGCGCCAGGGTGGAGGCGGTAAAAGTCACGAAGCAGGTCATCGTCAAGGATCTGACGCCGAGGAATCCAACTCCTCTCCTCAGGACCATATCCTTCCCAATCCACTAAATACTGGAACCCTCGACCCCGCCGTCTGGAGTACATGATGCGGCGCACCGTGTAGACAGGACCACCTCCGATCATCCGAGGAGGAGGAGGACGAGGAGGACGGGGAACAGAGGACTGAGGAGAACCGGCTTGAGGCAGGAGACATGAAAGGTGGGATGTACTCTTAGTGTAGCAGGCAACTTGGGTCGGACCACAACAGGATTAATGATCTTCTCCACCACAAACGGACCAATGAACTTCGGTGACAGTTTCCTCGACTCAGTCCGTAGAGGAAGATCCCGTGTAGCCAACCAAACCCTATCTCCGACGGTATAAGCGGGGGCAGGAATACGGCGACGATTCGCCTGGATCTGATACCGGTCAGAAACCTTAAGGAGGGCCTTCCTGGCCCGATGCCAGGTGCGGTGGCAACGACGAATGTGGGTCTGGACAGAAGGAACCGAGAGATCCCGCTCCTGAGAAGGAAACAAGGGAGGTTGGTAACCGTACAGGCACTGGAAGGGAGACATCCCAGTGGCAGATGAAGGGAGAGTATTATGAGCATACTCGACCCAGGGTAATTGAGAGGACCAAGAGGTGGGATCAGAGGAAACAAGACAGCACAGCGTGGACTCAATCTTCTGGTTGGCTCTCTCCGCCTGACCATTAGATTGGGGGTGGAATCCAGATGTGAGACTGACTGTAGCTCCAATGGCCAAACAGAAGGATTTCCAGACAGCAGAGGTAAACTGAGGACCACGGTCAGAAACAATGTCACAGTGCAACCCGTGGACCCTGAACACCTCCCTAACCAGGATCTCGGACGTCTCAGTGGCAGAAGGCAGCTTGGAGAGGGGAACAAAGTGGTCAAACTTGCTGAATCTATCCACAATGGTCAGAATAACCGTGTTACCAACAGAAGAGGGCAACCCCGTGACAAAATCCATGGCCAGATGCGACCAAGGTCGCCGGGGAATAGGTAGGGGGTGAAGAAGCCCAGAGCTGGCCCGATTGGTACTCTTATTCTGCGCACAAACAGGACAAGCGGCAACAAACCTCCGGGTATCTTCTCCCATGGCAGGCCACCAAAATCGTCTGTGCAGTAGCGCCATAGTCCGAGCAACACCAGGGTGACAAGCTATCTTGCTGGCGTGGGACCACTGAAGGACAGCAGAACGAATCGACTCAGGCACGAACAACCGACCGGGTGGACCGTTACCGGGCCCGGGCTGTGTTCGAAGTTCCGCCATCACCTCCTCCTCAATCCTCCATGTAACGGCTCCCACGACAAGGTTCTGGGGAAGAATCGTCTCAGTCTTGGCCCCACTCTCCTCCGTCTTGGAGAACATCCAGGACAGGGCGTCCGCCTTCCCGTTCTTTGACCCAGGTCGGAACGTCAGGGAAAAATTGAAGCGTCCAAAAAACAAAGCCCACCGGGCCTGACGGGAGTTGAGACGTTTAGCCGATTGCACGTAAGCCAGATTCTTGTGGTCAGTCCAGACCACAAACGGTTGCTCCGCCACTCCTCCAAGGCAAGCTTCACAGCGAGAAGCTCCCGGTTACCCACATCGTAGTTTCTTTCAGCTGGAGAAAGACGACAAGAGTAGAAGGCGCAGGGATGGAGTTTACCGTCAGTGGAGCTACGCTGGGACAGGATGGCGCTCACCCCCACATCAGACGCATCCACCTCCACAACGAACTGACGGGAAGTGTCAGGTTGAGAGACAATCGGGGCGTTGGTGAATCGGCTCTTCAAATCTAGAAATGCTCGGTCTGCCTCAGGAGACCAACAGAACTTTCTGGTGCAAGACGTCAGCACAGTTAAAGGGGCGGCCACCCGGCTGTAATCACGGATAAACCTCCGATAAAAATTTGCAAACCCCAGGAATCTCTGAGGCTGCAATCTCGTACCGGGCTGGACCCAATCCCGAACCGCCCGAACCTTCTCTTGGTCCATCTTGATCTCTCCCCTGGAGATGATGTACCCGAGGAAGGACGTCGTGTGGGCGTGAAAATCGCACTTCTCAGTCTTCACGAACAGACGGTTCTCCAATAACCGCTGCAGGACCTGCTTGACATGCTGAACGTGGATAGAAAGCTCCTTCGAGAAGATGAGGATATCATCCAGGTAAACGAACACAAAAATACCAATCATATCTCTCAGAACGTCATTCACCATACTTTGGAACACAGCAGGAGTGTTGGTCAGTCCAAACGGCATCACCTGGTACTCGAAATTTCCCATCGGAGTATTGAAGCCAGTCAACCACTCATCCCCCTCTTTGATCCGAACCAAATGATAAGCATTACGTAAATCAAGCTTCGTAAAAACCGTAGCACCCTGTAAAGAATCGAAAGCCGAACTCATCAAGGGTAGGGGATACTTGTTCTTGACCTAATATCATTCAAACCCCGAGCTACCACAGTAGAGACAGCTGTTGGTCTCACGTCTACGTTGGCGCTCCTCCTTAGTTAGCCCGTGTCGCCCCACTTGCATTGGTTCAGGATCTGGTTGCAAGACCGCTCCACTAATCCCGTGTGGGAAATAACAATCAATATGTTCTGGTTCACTTCCTGAACCGAATGGTAACAGAGTTGCTGATTGATTGGATGGGCCCCACTGCTTCTCCCTCCTCTCTCGGACTCTATTATCTACCCGAATAGATAAAGTGACCAAACTATCTAGGTCACTAGGCTCTGGATAGGAGATCAGCTCGTCCTTGAGTTGCTCCGAGAACCCCTGGTAAAAAAACGCTTGTAGTGATTCCTCATTCCAACCACTCTCCACAGCCAATGTCCTGAATTCTATCACAAAGTCTGCCACACTGTGAGCTCCTTGGCGAAGAGAGAACAAACGTTTAGCTGCGTCCTTACCTCGGACTGGATGGTCAAAAAGCTTTCTCATCTCTGCCGTGAAACCCTGGTATGACGTCATGCATGTGTCCCGTCGTTCCCAAACAACTGAAGCCCATTCCAGAGCTCTACCACGCAGCAGATCAATAACAAAAGCTATCCTAGCTTTATCTGTGGCGTAAGAGTAGGGCTGCAGATCAAAAACTAACCCACACTGTAAAAGAAATGAACGGCATCCTCCCAGATCTCCTTCGTACTTCTCCGGTGTCGGAACCTTGGGCTCACGGAAGGAACCCGCTCCCGAATCGGCAGGTGATATGGGTGAAACAGGTGGTGGATGATTCGCCGGCAACCTGAGCTGATCCTGGATACTCGTTAATCGATCCGATAAGTTCCGGATTGAACCCGCTATCTCGTGTAGCGCCGTGTTGTGTTGTCCCAACATCTTCCCCTGCTGGCATGGCAACCGGAGTCCAGGTCCGCTGGGTTCATCCTTGGCCGGATCGTTCTGTCACGTTCTTTCAAAATCGAACCCAGAAGCAGACCAGGACAAGGAGAGTAGGAAGAAGGTGAGTATTTATTTACAAGTGAATGTGAATGGGTAGATATATCCAGGTGGCGTAGCGGGCAGCGGTGGTGAGTTGATGGGAGTAAATAGGTGGATCCACTGGGGTAGCGGAATCCTCCGACGACCAGGCGGGAATGGGGTAAATGATCCGGGTGAGTAACTGAACACAGAACAAACGGAGTTAAGTTTAAGGCAAGCATTACGTAAAAAACAACAAAACAAATTCTATCCAACTTGAGGCTGATACTCTGGCACAACATACTGTTCATGGCTAACGATCCGGCAGGGAATGGATGTCAGGTCCGAGCTTATGAAGAGGAGAGATGATGATGATCAGGACCAGGTGTGCAGATAGCTGATGGGATACAGGTGCGGGTAATCAGAACTCCCAACTGGCTACATTGCCCGGCAACCAGACAGGGTGCGTTCCAGGACGCCGGAAAAAAACACTCCAGGAAAAAACAGACTCAGGAAACGGGATTCGTGACAGTAAATGACATCGCCGAAGTTGAGGATCGGTAGGATAGTCAGTTTTACTAGGGTAAGTTTGGCGGCGTGAGTGAAGGAGGCTTTGTTGCGAAATAGGAAGCCAATTCTAGATTTAATTTTGAATGAGAGATGTTTTATATGAGTCTGGAAGGAGAGTTTACAGTCTAGCCAGAAGGAGTGAGTGTTGTATGGCATTGAAGCTCGTTTGGAGGTTAGTTAAGACCGTGTTCGAAGAAGGGCCAGATGTATACAGAATGGTGTCATCTGCGTAGAGGTGGAACAGGGAATCACCCGCAGCAAGAGCGAAATCGTTGATATATACAGAGAAAAGAGTTGGCCCGAGAATTAAACCCTGTGGTACCCCCATAGAAACTGCCAGAGGTCCGGACAACAGGCCCTCCGATTTGACACACTGAACTTTGTCTGAGAAGTAGTTGGTGAATCAGGCGAGGCAGTCATTTGAGAGACCAAGCCTGATGAGTCTGTCGATAAGAATACGGTTATTGACATTTGAAATCTTTAGAAAGGCAGGGCAGGATGGGTATAGGTCTAAAACAGTTAGGGTCTAGAATGTCACCCCCTTTGAAGAGCTTTCCAATCGTTAGGGATGTTGGATGATACGAAAGAGAGGCTGAACAAACCGGTAATAGGGGTTGCAACAATGGCGGCGGATAATATTAGAAAGAGAGGGTCCAGATTGTCTAGCCCAGCTAATTTGTACGGGTCCAGGTTTTGCAGCTCTTTCAGAAATCTGCTATCTGGGTTTGGGTGAAAGGAGAAGCTGGGGAGGCTTGGGCATGTAGCTGCGGGGAGTGCGGAGCTGTTGCCCGGGTTTGGGGTAGCCAGGAGGAAAGCATGGCCAGTCGTAGAGAAATGCTTCTTGAAATTCTCGATTATCATGGATTTATCGGTGGTGACAGTGTTTCCTAGCCTCAGTGCCGTGGACAGCTGGGAGGAGGTGCTCTTGTTCTCCATGGACGTTACAGTGTCCCAGAACTTTTTGGAGTTAGAGCTACAGGATGCAAATTTCTGCTTGAAAAAAAGCTAGCCTTTGCTTTCCTGACTGACTGCGTGTATTGGTTCCTGACTTTCCTGAAAAGTTGCATATCACGGGGGCTATTCGATGCTAACACAGTACGCCACAGGATGTTTTTGTGCTGGTCAAGGGCAGTCAGGTCTGAAGTGAACCAAGGGCTATATCTCTTCTTAGTACTACATTTTTTGAATGGTGCATGCTTATTTAAGATGGTGAGGAAATCACTTTTAAAGACAACCAGGCATCCTCAACTGACAGGATACCTGGGCCAGGTCAATTAGAAAGGCCTGCTCACAAAAGTGTTTTAGGGAACGTTTGACAGTGATGAGGGGTGGTCATTTATGTATTTGACTGCGGACCCATAGTGGATGCAGGCATTGAGGCAGTGGTCACTGAGATCCTGATTGAAAACATTAGAGGTGTATTTGGAGGGCAAGTTGGTCAGGATAATATCTATGAGCGCGCCCATGTTTACGGATTTAGGGTTGTACCTGATGGGTTTCTTGATAATTTGTGTGAGATTGAGGGCATCACGCTTTGATTGTAGGACTGCCGGGGTGCAGATCCCAGGTCACCTAACAGAACGAACTCTGAAGATAGATGGGGGGCAATCAATTCACATATGGACACAGCTGGGACCTGAGGGGGATCTATAACAGGTGGCAACAGTGAGAGACTTATTTCTGGAGAGATTAATAAATTAACCGCTGTGAGCTGAGGGCACTGTAATCACATTGTTTGAATTTGGTTCTTGTCTATGCTGTAAAATGTTCCTGAGACAGTTTACTTTTTTACTCTCCTGCAGAAGTTTTATAACGTTGTATCTGACTCATACGTTCATCTCAAGTGTCTTGCTGTTCAGAAAGAGCTGTATCCACAGCAGCAGCCCAGAGAACTACAGAGACTTACGAATGTCAGGTGGGCCTGCATGGCATGCCACGGCAAGCGGTACTGGAACACCAAGCGGTACCAGAACACCCAGTCTTTTACATTAAAATACTTTCTTAATTAACTTTTTCTTGAACTGGATTGTAGGTTAAGGGCTTGTAAGTAAGCATTTTATTGTAAGGTCTACCTACACCTGTTGTATTCGGCACACTTGACAAACACATTTAATTTGATTTTTGATTTGATGACCAGAGAGGTCAAGGACCAGAAGAACTGTATGTAGTTCTCCCAGGCTCAGAAGGATGAATTTAATCAGGAGAACGACAAGATGACAGCGATCTGTAAGTCATTGAGAGAGGACATCAGTTCTATGTGTGAATCCATGTTAACGATGACAGAGAAATCAGATTATCTCGAGGGACAATCAAAGCAGAACAACATTGTTGTGGATGGAATTGCAGATTCTTCACATGAAGCCTGGACAATTGTGCGCCCACAGGGCGGCGCACGTTTGGCCCAGCGTCGTCCAGGTTTGGCCCAGCGTCGTCCAGGTTTGGCCCAGCGTCGTCCAGGTTTGGCCCAGCGTCGTCCAGGTTTGGTCGGGGTAGGCTGTCGTTGTAAATGAGAATTTGTTCTTAACTGACTTGCCTTGTTAAAATGTTTATTTTTTAAATAAAAACTCTAGCTGACTCTATAGCCACTCCTATCTGTCATATCTTTAATCTAGAGGAAGGTGTTTGTCTCTGGCCTGGAGGGAAGCCAAAGTCATTCCGATACCCAAAGCAGCCTTTACGGCTTCTAATAGCAGACCGATCAGCTTGCTGCCAGCTCTTAGCAAAGTGTTGTAGCAATTGTGTATGAACAAATACAATGCTATTTCGTTGTAAACAAATGAACAACAGACTTTCAGCTTATAGAGACGGGCATCAACATGTACTGCACTGACACAAATGCCTGATTATTGGTTGAAAGAAATTGATAAGAAGATTGTAGGAGCTGTACTATTAGATTTCAATGCAGCCTTTGATATTATTGACCATAACCTGTTGTTGAAAAAAACTAATGTTTTATGGCTTTTCAACCTCTGCCATATTGTGGATTCATAGCCATCTTTCTCAGAAGGTTTCCTTTAACCTCTTGGTGAACCCGGTAGCGGGATGAAATTAGACAACATACGGTGATCACTACATAAATAATCATATTAAAACATTCATGAAAATACAACTGTCTCACATGGTTCGAAAGCCTTGAATCTTGCTAATACAACTGCGTTGTCAGATTTAAAAAAGGATTTACTGCGAAAGAATACGATACGATTATCTGAGGATAGAGACCCATAAAAAAGAACTATTTCAACCAAGCACAGGCGTAACAAAATCACAAACTGCAATAAAATAAATGGTTTACCTTTGACGATCTTCGTCTGTTTGCTCATTGTTACACAATGAATGGTCTTTTGTTTGATCAAATCCATTTTTTAACACGAAACATTTTGTGAAACGCTTGTGTCGTGAATTCAGTCTCATTACATTTTCAACGACACATTCGATGTAAATACACACACAGGACGTGACTGTTCCAGTTTCACTGCAATCAACTAGTTTGTTTGTAACACAACCAAACCTGATGGGACATTTCGCGGGACGTATTGACTGAAAGAAACCGATTTGAAGACAACAAGTAATGACATCATTGTGCACCAATGATTTGCCCGCTGTTTCGTTGATTGACTGTATTTTAACCCAATGACCACAACATTTTAACCTCTCTAACATAGGTAGACGGTAGCGTCCCACCTGGCCAAAAGCCAGTGAAAATGCAGAGCGCCAAATTCAAATAAATTACTATAAAAATCTAACTTTCATGAAATCACACATGTAAGATACCAAATTAAAGCTACACCTGTTGTGAATCCAGCCAACATGTCAGATTTCAAAAGGGCTTATCTGAGGAAAGCACCTCCGTAAACAAAGAGAGAAGCATATTTCAACCCTGCAGGCGTGACACAAAACGCAGAAATAAAAATATAATTCATACCTTACCATTGACAAGCTTCTTTTTGTTGGCACTCCAATATGTCCCATAAACATCACAATTAGTCATTTTGTTCGATTAATTCCGTCGATATATATCAAAAATGTCCATTTATTTGGCGCGTTTGATCCAGAAAAACACCGGTTTCAACTTGTGCAACGTCACTAGAAAATTTGCCAAAACATTTCAAACTACTTTTGTAATACAACTTCAGGTATTTTTTTATGTAAATAATCGATTAATTGAAGACGTTATGATCTGTGTTCATTACAGGAGGAAAACAAACTGTAGCTTTCTGGTGACGCACCTCTAACAGTCCACTTCAAGTTACCCTCGTTCAAGATGGTCAGTAATAAACTGGTCCTGAACATCTCAAACTAAGAGCATCGTATTTGGGACAAATCATTCCCTAAGCTAGACCTTAGCTGAATCTGGTAATGTGATGGTGTGGCTGTTGAACAAGTTGAGAAGACTAAATTACTTGGCGTTACCTTAGATTGTGAACTGTCCTGGTCAAAACATATAGATTCAATGGTTGTAAAGATGGGGAGAGATCTGTCTGTAATAAAGAGGTGCTCTGCTTTTTTGACAGCACACCACACAAAGCAAGTCATGCAGGCTCTAGTTGTATCTTACCTTGATTATTGTCTAGTCATGTGGTTAAGTGCTGCAATGAAAGACCTAGTTAAGCTGCAGCTGGTCCAGAACAGAGTGGCATGTCTTGCTTGTCTTTGTAATCAGAGGGCTGATATAAATACTATGCTGTCAGTTTCTCTTGGCTCAGAGTTGAGGAGAGACTGACTGCACCACTTCTTCTCTTTGTGAGAAACATTCATGTGTTGAAAATCCCAAATGTGTGTGCCGCTATGTGTGCCATTTTTAAATGTATGTAGTTCTGTCCTTGAGCTGTTCTTGTCTATTAATGTTCTATATTATGTCATGTTTCATGTTCTGTGTGGACCACAGGAAGAGTAGCTGCTGCTTTCGCAACAGCTAATGGGGATCCTAATAAAATACCCAAAACTGTATCAACACAGTCTCCAGATGGCCAGGCCTTTTAACTGACACATGATACCGCTGGCTGGTGCCAGGGATCCTCAGATCCTGCCTCTCACTCTCTCTGTCTCTGTTCATGTCAGACCCAGTCTCACTGCCTGTTGGGATGGGAGAGCTGCTCCAGCCTCCAGCCTCAAACCCTGGCTGCATGTGATGAGATATCCCCAGAGATGAAGCCAGGTTTCTAGTGGCTGAGACGAACACAGCAGTGGGGACGGGGACAAAGGCAGTAGTGGGGATGGGGAGGTAGGAGGCAGGAGGTAGGAGTTGGAGGTAGGAGACAGGAGGTGGGAGCTGGAGGTGTGTGCTGGAGGTAGGAGCTGGAGGTAGGAGCTGGAGGTAGGAGCTGGAGGTAGGAGCTGGAGGTAGGAGCTGGAGGTAGGAGACAGGAGGTGGGAGCTGGAGGTAAGAGCTGGAGGTAGGAGACAGGAGGTAGGAGACAGAGGTAGGAGACAGGAGGTAGGAGCTGGAGGTAGGAGACAGGAGGTAGGAGCTGGAGGTAGGAGCTGGAGGTAGGAGACAGAGGTAGAAGCTGGAGGTAGGAGACAGGAGGTAGGAGACAGGAGGTAGGAGACAGGAGGTAGGAGCTGGAGGTAGGAGCTGGAGGTAGGAGACAGGAGGTAGGAGACAGAGGTAGGAGCTGGAGGTAGGAGCTGGAGGTAGGAGCAGGAGGTAGGAGACAGGAGGTAGGAGATGGAGGTAGGAGCTGGAGGTAGGAGCTGGAGGTAGGAGCTGGAGGTAGGAGACAGGAGTTAGGAGCTGGAGGTAGGAGACAGGAGGTGGGAGCTGGAGGTAAGAGCTGGAGGTAGGAGACAGGAGGTGGGAGCTGGAGGTAGGAGACAGGAGGTAGGAGACAGGAGGTAGCAGATGGAGGTAGAAGCTGGAGGTAGAAGCTGGAGGTAGGAGACAGGAGGTAGGAGCCAGGAGGTTGGAGCTGGAGGTAGGAGGTAGGAGCTGGAGGTAGGAGCTGGAGGTAGGAGCTAGAGGTAGGAGCTGGAGGTAGGAGACAGAGGTAGGAGACAGAGGTAGGAGACAGAGGTAGGAGCTGGAGGTAGGAGACTGGAGGTAGGAGCTGGAGGTAGGAGACAGGAGGTAGGAGACAGGAGGTAGGAGACAGAGGTAGAAGCTGGAGGTAGGAGACAGGAGGTAGGAGACAGGAGGTAGGAGCTGGAGGTAGGAGACAGGAGGTAGGAGACAGGAGGTAGGAGACAGGAGGTAGGAGACAGGAGGTAGGAGACAGGAGGTAGGAGATGGAGGTAGGAGACAGGAGGTAGGAGCTGGAGGTAGGAGCTGGAGGTAGGAGACAGGAGGTAGGAGACAGGAGGTAGGAGACAGGAGGTAGGAGCTGGAGGTAGGAGACAGGAGGTAGGAGACAGGAGGTAGGAGCTGGAGGTAGGAGACAGGAGGTAGGAGCTGGAGGTAGGAGACAGGAGGTAGGAGCTGTCAGGTTCTGTCGGCACAGCTAGTGTTGCATCTTCCAGAAGTGCCTGGTAGGGACAGAGGCTCACGGTGGGTTCTACTCTTACTCTACCTCTGAAACTTTAGGAAGGAAACAGCTCCACTCTCTTCACATTAAAAACCTGATGTGGTCAATGACCTTCATCACAATGACCTCCCTCTGAAACCAGGAGATTCAGGAGCACCGGCGGCAAAAAAAGAGCCTTTGGTATTATATTTCTTTCACTCAGTTTGATAATGCACTATGTCAAGCATTAATGAAATGCTCATCTGTAAATTGTGGAGAAAAAATGTCATTTAAATGGCACTTAGTCAGGATACCTGAAACTCTTTCTGTCCCATTAGCCTGGCTTCACTCTGACCACACATGTCTGTCTGTCTGTCTGTCTGTCTGACATTATTATTGAAGTACACTAGAACAGCATAGCTACTGTAGTAGGTCAAAGCTGTGTGCTGGAAAACCTTGGTAGAGCATGGGTGGAGTAGGCATTATGGTGCTCATGTGAATGTCCTTTGTTTTCTTGCTTCAGACCTGCATACTTGACACTTACAGCTTAGTGTTTAATGCAGTTAATCTGTTGTTGACAATGACACGTTATTTCCCTGATCAATTGCATGTGAAGCCCTGAGGCTTGGCTGGCATAATGTACCGCCTCTGCTCTGTGCCACACTAGATACCTTAGATGGCCCAGAACTGTCCAGACAATCACATACGTTCAAAGGCGACAACTTACTGTGCCACAGTGAGATCTATCGTTACTATACCATTACCCCAGACCACGCTAAATAGCTTTAAGGTGATTGAAGTTGGACACTTTGTTCCAGGAAGGGGGAAATAAGTCCTTTGTCCTTCTTTGAGATAAAATACTTTAATTTGTTTCATTAATTAGCTCAATCCTTTGAGAGTCCTACTCCAATAAAACGTTCCTCTCTTGTGTCTCTTGTGAAATATAATATATAATAGCTAATTAAATTGACAGAAGAAAGAAAACAAGAGGGTTTGGATAAATGAGAGCTAATGACTTCAGGGGGAGGATATCAACACTGGACATCTGGATCTACTGTTAGGATCGGCCTCACCCATCAAGAAGGATCAGCCTCGCCCATTAGGAAGGGTCAGCCTCGCCCATTAGGAAGGGTCAGCCTCGCCCATTAGGAAGGGTCAGCCTCGCCCATTAGGAAGGGTCAGCCTCGCCCATGAGGAAGGGTCAGCCTCGCCCATGAGGAAGGGTCAGCCTCGCCCATGAGGAAGGATCAGCCTCGCCCATGAGGAAGGATCAGCCTCGCCCATCAGGAAGGATCAGCCTCGCCCATCAGGAAGGATCAGCCTCGCCCATCAGGAAGGATCAGCCTCGCCCATCAGGAAGGATCAGCCTCGCCCATCAGGAAGGATCAGCCTCGCCCATCAGGAAGGATCAGCCTCGCCTATTAGAAAGGATCAGCCTCACCCATTAGGCAGGATCAGGGCCAGGCCGCACAATTAGGAAGGATCAGGGCTGTTCTGCCCATTAGGCAGGATCAGGGTCGTTCTGCCCATTAGGCAGGATCAGGGTCGTTCTGCCCATTAGGCAGGATCAGGGTTGTTCTGCCCATTAGGCAGGATCAGGGACACCCATTAGGCAGGATCAGGGCCAGGCCGCACAATTAGGAAGGATCAGGGTCGTTCTGCCCATTAGGCAGGATAAGGGATGCCCATTAGGCAGGATCAGGGTCGTTCTGTCCATTAGGCAGGATCTGGGATGCCCATTAGGCAGGATCAGGGTCGTTCTGCCCATTAGGCAGGATCTGGGATGCCCATTAGGCAGGATCAGGGCCACCCATTAGGCAGGATCAGGGCCACCCATTAGGCAGGATCAGGGCCGCCCATTAGGCAGGATCAGGTCTGCCCATTAGGCAGGATCAGGCACACCAATTAGGAAGGAAGAGGGCTGTCCTGTCAATTAGGCAGGATCAGGGTCATTCTGCCCATTAGGCAGGATCAGGGATGCCCATTGGGCAGGATCAACCAAGCCCATTAGGCATGATTAGGGCCTCCCATTAGGAAGGATCAGGGCAGTTCTGTCCATTATGCAGGATCAGACTTTCCCATTAGGCAGGATCAGGCCCACCCATTAGGAAGGTTCAGTGCCATTCTGCCCATCAGGCAGGTTCAGGGCTGTTCTGCCCATTAGGAAGGATCAGGGCCACCCATTACGCAGGTTCAGGGCTGTTCTGCCCATTAGGGAGGATCAGGGCCACCCATTAGGCAGGTTCAGGGCTTCCCGCCCATTAGGCAGGATCAGGGCTGGCCCGCCCATTAGGCAGGTGCAGGGCTGGCCCGCCCATTAGGCAGGTTCAGGGCTGGCCCGCCCATTAGGCAGGTTCAGGGCTGGCCCGCCCATTAGGCAGGTGCAGGGCTGGCCCGCCCATTAGGCAGGTTCAGGGCTGGCCCGCCCATTAGGCAGGATCAGGCCCATCCATGAGGCAGGATCAGGACCGTTCCACCAATTAGGATCAGGGCTGGCCCACCCATTAGGCAGGATCATGGCTGGCCAGCCCATTAGGCAGGATCATGGCTGGCCCGCCCTTTAGGCAGGCTCAGGGCTGCCCCGCCCATTAGGCAGGATCATGGCTGGCCCGCCCGTTAGGCAGGTTCAGGGCTGGCCCGCCCATTAGGCAGGTTCAGGGCTGGCTCGCCCATTAGGCAGGATCAGGCCCATCCATGAGGCAGGATCAGGACCGTTCCACCAATTAGGATCAGGGCTGGCCCGCCCATTAGGCAGGATCATGGCTGGCCAGCCCATTAGGCGGGATCATGGCTGGCCCGCCCGTTAGGCAGGATCAGGGCTGGCCCGCCCGTTAGGCAGGATCAGGGCTGGCCCGCCCGTTAGGGAGGATCAGGTCTGCCCATTAGGCAGGATCAGACACACCAATTAGGAAGGATTAGGGCTGTCCTGTCAATTAGGCAGGATCAGGGTCATTCTGCCCATTAAGCAGGATCAGGGATGCCCATTGGGCAGGATCAACCAAGCCCATTAGGCATGATTAGGGCCTCCCATTAGGAAGGATCAGGGCTGTCAGGGCTCAATTAGGCTGGATCAGGGCAGTTCTGTCCATTATGCAGGATCAGACTTTCCCGTTAGGCAGGATCAGGGATGGCCCGCCCGTTAGGCAGGATCATGGCTGGCCCGCCCGTTAGGCAGGATCAGGGCTGGCCCGCCCCTTAGGCAGGATCAGGGCTGGCCCGCCCATTAGGCAGGATCAGGGCTGGCCCGCCCATTAGGCAGGATCAGGGCTGGCCCGCCCATTAGGCAGGATCAGGGCTGGCCCTCCCATTGGGCAGGATCAAGCCCATCCATGAGGCAGGATCAGGACCGTTCCACCAATTAGGATCAGGGCTGGCCCGCCCATTAGGCAGGATCATGGCTGGCCAGCCCATTAGGCAGGATCATGGCTGGCCCGCCCATTAGGCAGGATCAGGGCTGGCCCGCCCCTTAGGCAGGATCAGGGCTGGCCCGCCCCTTAGGCAGGATCAGGGCTGGCCCGCCCCTTAGGCAGGATCAGGGCTGGCCCGCCCCTTAGGCAGGATCAGGGCTGGCCCGCCCGTTAGGCAGGATCATGGCTGGCCCGCCCGTTAGGCAGGATCATGGCTGGCCCGCCCGTTAGGCAGGATCATGGCTGGCCCGCCCGTTAGGCAGGATCATGGCTGGCCCGCCCGTTAGGCAGGATCATGGCTGGCCCGCCCGTTAGGCAGGATCATGGCTGGCCCGCCCATTAGGCAGGATCATGGCTGGCCCGCCCGTTAGGCAGGATCATGGCTGGCCCGCCCGTTAGGCAGGATCATGGCTGGCCCGCCCATTAGGCAGGATCATGGCTGGCCCGCCCGTTAGGCAGGATCATGGCTGGCCCGCCCATTAGGCAGGATCATGGCTGGCCCGCCCATTAGGCAGGATCAGGGCTGGCCCTCCCATTAGGCAGGTTCAGGGCTTCCCGGGTGGCCGCCTAGGTTGGCAGATTGATGAGGGCAGCATTTTCCAATCTAATTTAACCAAGACACACCTCCAACAACATATAACACCTCACAAAATTCTGCCCCAAAACAAATGAAACACTTAAACGTATGATACATTCTAAATTGCAACCTATTCCACATAGTGCACTATAAAGGCAATAGGGTGCCATTTGGGAATCATCCTGTAACAATGCTGTTACGCGTTGTTTGTTCCTCTGACCCTGATCAAACAGAACAGAGGTTGCCATGGGGACAAGGAGAGAAGACTTCTTAAGGTCAATAAGGAAATGGTGTCACTATGTTATGCTGGATATCGCTCCTATAGAGGTCAATAAAGCACACAGGTCAAATACTTAATCACATTTGAATAAGGTCAATAAGGAAATGGTGCAGCTACTGTATGTTATGCTGCATATCACTCCTATGCTAGTAAGACAAGGCCACCCTATTCCTTACATAGGGCACTACTTGTAACCAAAGCCCTATGGGTGAATAGGTACCCTATTTAAGAGGGTTCCATTTGGGTCGCATGTAAAGGAAGACTGAGGACGATTGGCATGAAACAAACCAGCACAGAGGGCTTTGAAAGCGTCTCAAATGTACTCTATTCCTTACGTAGTACACCGCTTTCCACTAGAGCCGTGTGGGTACTAATTAAAAGTAGTGCACTGTATAGGGAAAATGGTGCCATTGGAACACTGACTCCTTCCCACCAGCTGCTGTGGTTCCCTACGGAATGTCACCAGTCCCTCACGGCTCGGCTCTGTTGTCAGAAGATATTTAATTCACCGTGCAGTCTGACAGGGCACAGTGTGCTGAGGTCATCAACACTGTCACGCAAAACCAGTTGGCGTACCAAACCTCAAAGAAGCACTAAAACAACACATACTGCAGTCAGCAGTTTAGGTGTTGTGCACGGACGGTATCTACCTGCACATTCACATTCTCTTAAGATGCTGAAAGAAAGAAATCATATTTTTCCACTCCTGTTCCCTAGTCAAAAATCACTACATTCGGCGTATAGTTTTACAGTAATAGAACTGCTTACTTCTGCAGGAGTTAATATTAAGGCTATGTGAGGGCTTATAGACCTACAGTCAGTTGTCATTTGAACTCATCTGAAAAAACAGGCCTCCCACTGGGCACAGACGACGAGTCCCAGTCTTGACTGGCGAATTTGTAATTTGCAAACATCACCAAACATAACATATCACTGCTATGATCCTCTTTTACCACAACAAATCTTTCCCAAACATTACTCTTCTGGCCCTCCCGTCTCTATATTTACCTCAGATTTTGTCCTTTTTTGCCTCAACGGATCGATGTTAACTTATTTTCCCGCTGGGCGAAAAGGGTCCATATCAGGGGGATATCTTTTATCATGACATGTTTTTGATAATGTACAAAATAAAGACCATTTCTGTATTTAGTGTTTTGTGTATGTGCACCAGGGGAGGCTCTTCAGAAGAGGAAGGGGAGAACCATCCTCAACAGTGAATTTCATAAAAATAAAAATAGTGAAACATTAAAAGTTATTATTTTTAAATAAAACTATACTAAATATATTAACGTCACCAAATAATTGATTAAAACTTCAGCAGCACTCTGTAGGGTAGCACCATGGTCTACAGTAACTCAGCAGCACTCTGTAGGGTAGCACCATGGTCTACAGTAACTCAGCAGCACTCTGTAGGGTAGCACCATGGTCTACAGTAACTCAGCAGCACTCTGTAGGGTAGCACCATGGTCTACAGTAACTCAGCAGCACTCTGTAGGGTAGCACTATGGTCTACAGTAACTTAGCAGCACTCTGTAGGGTAGCACCATGGTGTAGCCGGAGGACAGCTAACTTCAGTCCTCCTCTGGGTACATTGACTTCAATACAAAACCTAGGAGGCTCATGGTTCTTACCAAATTCCATAGACTTACACAGTAATTATGCCAACTTCTGGAGGGCGTTAATTTGCGCCGATTCTGTTGAAAAACATATATTTTTTTTCACCCTTTATTTAACTGTTATTTAACGACGCGAGTCAGTTAATAACAAGTTCTTATTTACAATGACGGCCTGTGTCAAACCCTGATGACGCTGGGACGATTGTGCGCCACCCTATGGGACTCCCAATCACGACCAGATGGGATGCAGCCTGGATAAATGAACAAAAACTGGGATAAACATACCTGCATTTGTCCAAGAAAAACTTGTTTGTAACTGTTGGACTAATTTTAATTTTTTAATTTGACCTTTATTTAACCAGGCAAGTCAGTTAAGAACACATTCTTATTTTCAATGACAGCCTGGAAACACTGGGTTAACTGCCTTGTTCAGGGGCAGAATGACAGATTTGTACCTTGTCAGCTCAGGGGTTTGAACTCGCAACCTTCCGGTTACTAGTCCAACGCTCTAACCACTAGGCTACGCTGTCGATTACACCCAGATCAGCTAATTCTCCCTCATCTTAAACAGCCAGTGATATACCAGGTAACTCCAAGGTAAATAAATGACGACCGACCCGTAGCACTCACTTCTTTTGCCAGGAAGTGCTTTCATGGCTCGCATCAAAACCATCATCCCAGAAACCCTAGACCCACTCCAATTCGAATACCGGCCCCAACAGATCGACAGATGACGTAATCTCTATTGCGCTCCACACAGCCCTTTCAAATCAAATCAAATGCTATTTGTCACATGCGCAGAATACAAAAGGGTGTAGCAGTGAAATGGTTACTGACAAGCCCTTAACCAACAACGCAGTTTTAAGAAAATACCTAAAAAGAAAGTTAGAGATAAGAATAATAAATGTGTCAATGTGGAGGCTATATACAGGGTGTTACGGTACAGAGTCAATGTGGAGGCTATATACAGGGTGTTACGGTACAGAGTCAATGTGGAGGCTATATACAGGGTGTTACGGTACAGAGTCAATGTGGAGGCTATATACAGGGTGTTACGGTACAGAGTCAATGTGGAGGCTATATACAGGGGGTACCGGTACAGAGTCAATGTGGAGGCTATATACAGGGGGTACCGGTACAGAGTCAATGTGGAGGCTATATACAGGGTGTTACGGTACAGAGTCAATGTGGAGGCTATATACAGGGGGTACCGGTACAGAGTCAATGTGGAGGCTATATACAGGGGGTACCGGTACAGAGTCAATGTGGAGGCTATATACAGGGGGTACCGGTACAGAGTCAATGTGGAGGCTATATACAGGGGGTACCGGTACAGAGTCAATGTGGAGGCTATATACAGGGGGTACCGGTACAGAGTCAATGTGGAGGCTATATACAGGGGGTACCGGTACAGAGTCAATGTGGAGGCTATATACAGGGGGTACCGGTACAGAGTCAATGTGGAGGCTATATACAGGGGGTACCGGTACAGAGTCAATGTGGAGGCTATATACAGGGGGTACCGGTACAGAGTCAATGTGGAGGCTATATACAGGGGGTACCGGTACAGAGTCAATGTGGAGGCTATATACAGGGGGTACCGGTACAGAGTCAATGTGGAGGCTATATACAGGGGGTACCAGTACAGAGTCAATGTGGAGGCTATATACAGGGTGTTATGGTACAGAGTCAATGTGGAGGCTATATACAGGGGTACCGGTACAGAGTCAATGTGGAGGCTATATACAGGGGGTACCGGTACAGAGTCAATGTGGAGGCTATATACAGGGGGTACCGGTACAGAGTCAATGTGGAGGCTATATACAGGGGGTACCGGTACAGAGTCAATGTGGAGGCTATATACAGGGTGTTACGGTACAGAGTCAATGTGGAGGCTATATACAGGGGGTACCGGTACAGAGTCAATGTGGAGGCTATATACAGGGGGTACCGGTACAGAGTCAATGTGGAGGCTATATACAGGGTGTTACGGTACAGAGTCAATGTGGAGGCTATATACAGGGGGTACCGGTACAGAGTCAATGTGGAGGCTATATACAGGGGGTACCGGTACAGAGTCAATGTGGAGGCTATATACAGGGGGTACCGGTACAGAGTCAATGTGGAGGCTATATACAGGGGGTACCGGTACAGAGTCAATGTGGAGGCTATATACAGGGGGTACCGGTACAGAGTCAATGTGGAGGCTATATACAGGGGTACCGGTACAGAGTCAATGTGGAGGCTATATACAGGGGGTACCGGTACAGAGTCAATGTGGAGGCTATATACAGGGGGTACCGGTACAGAGTCAATGTGGAGGCTATATACAGGGGGTACCGGTACAGAGTCAATGTGGAGGCTATATACAGGGGGTACCGGTACAGAGTCAATGTGGAGGCTATATACAGGGGGTACCGGTACAGAGTCAATGTGGAGGCTATATACAGGGGGTACCAGTACAGAGTCAATGTGGAGGCTATATACAGGGTGTTATGGTACAGAGTCAATGTGGAGGCTATATACAGGGGGTACCGGTACAGAGTCAATGTGGAGGCTATATACAGGGGGTACCGGTACAGAGTCAATGTGGAGGCTATATACAGGGGGTACCGGTACAGAGTCAATGTGGAGGCTATATACAGGGGGTACCGGTACAGAGTCAATGTGGAGGCTATATACAGGGGGTACCGGTACAGAGTCAATGTGGAGGCTATATACAGGGGGTACCGGTACAGAGTCAATGTGGAGGCTATATACAGGGGGTACCGGTACAGAGTCAATGTGGAGGCTATATACAGGGGGTACCGGTACAGAGTCAATGTGGAGGCTATATACAGGGGGTACCGGTACAGAGTCAATGTGGAGGCTATATACAGGGGGTACCAGTACAGAGTCAATGTGGAGGCTATATACAGGGTGTTATGGTACAGAGTCAATGTGGAGGCTATATACAGGGGGTACCGGTACAGAGTCAATGTGGAGGCTATATACAGGGGGTACCGGTACAGAGTCAATGTGGAGGCTATATACAGGGGGTACCGGTACAGAGTCAATGTGGAGGCTATATACAGGGGGTACCGGTACAGAGTCAATGTGGAGGCTATATACAGGGTGTTACGGTACAGAGTCAATGTGGAGGCTATATACAGGGGGTACCGGTACAGAGTCAATGTGGAGGCTATATACAGGGGGTACTGGTACAGAGTCAATGTGGAGGCTATATACAGGGTGTTACGGTACAGAGTCAATGTGGAGGCTATATACCGGGGGTACTGGTACAGAGTCAATGTGGAGGCTATATACAGGTGGTACCGGTACAGAGTCAATGTGGAGGCTATATACAGGTGGTACCGGTACAGAGTCAATGTGGAGGCTATATACAGGGGGTACTGGTACAGAGTCAATGTGGAGGCTATATACCGGGGGTACTGGTACAGAGTCAATGTGGAGGCTATATACAGGGGGTACCGGTACAGAGTCAATGTGGAGGCTATATACAGGGGGTACCGGTACAGAGTCAATGTGGAGGCTATATACAGGGGGTACCGGTACAGAGTCAATGTGGAGGCTATATACAGGGGGTACCGGTACAGAGTCAATGTGGAGGCTATATACAGGGGGTACCAGTACAGAGTCAATGTGGAGGCTATATACAGGGTGTTATGGTACAGAGTCAATGTGGAGGCTATATACAGGGGGTACCGGTACAGAGTCAATGTGGAGACTATATACAGGGGGTACCGGTACAGAGTCAATGTGGAGGCTATATACAGGGTGTTACGGTACAGAGTCAATGTGGAGGCTATATACAGGGGGTACCGGTACAGAGTCAATGTGGAGGCTATATACAGGGGGTACCGGTACAGAGTCAATGTGGAGGCTATATACAGGGGGTACCGGTACAGAGTCAATGTGGAGGCTATATACAGGGGGTACCGGTACAGAGTCAATGTGGAGGCTATATACAGGGTGTTACGGTACAGAGTCAATGTGGAGGCTATATACAGGGGGTACCGGTACAGAGTCAATGTGGAGGCTATATACAGGGGGTACTGGTACAGAGTCAATGTGGAGGCTATATACAGGGTGTTACGGTACAGAGTCAATGTGGAGGCTATATACCGGGGGTACTGGTACAGAGTCAATGTGGAGGCTATATACAGGTGGTACCGGTACAGAGTCAATGTGGAGGCTATATACAGGTGGTACCGGTACAGAGTCAATGTGGAGGCTATATACAGGGGGTACTGGTACAGAGTCAATGTGGAGGCTATATACCGGGGGTACTGGTACAGAGTCAATGTGGAGGCTATATACAGGGGTACCGGTACAGAGTCAATGTGGAGGCTATATACAGGGGGTACCGGTACAGAGTCAATGTGGAGGCTATATACAGGGGGTACCGGTACAGAGTCAATGTGGAGACTATATACAGGGGGTACCGGTACAGAGTCAATGTGGAGGCTATATACAGGGGGTACCGGTACAGAGTCAATGTGGAGGCTATATACAGGGGGTACCGGTACAGAGTCAATGTGGAGGCTATATACAGGGGGTACCGGTACAGAGTCAATGTGGAGGCTATATACAGGGGGTACCGGTACAGAGTCAATGTGGAGGCTATATACAGGGGGTACCGGTACAGAGTCAATGTGGAGGCTATATACAGGGGGTACCGGTACAGAGTCAATGTGGAGGCTATATACAGGGTGTTACGGTACAGAGTCAATGTGGAGGCTATATACAGGGTGTTACGGTACAGAGTCAATGTGGAGGCTATATACAGGGGGTACTGGTACAGAGTCAATGTGGAGGCTATATACAGGGTGTTACGGTACAGAGTCAGTGTGGAGGCTATATACAGGGTGTTACGGTACAGAGTCAGTGTCGTCCGGGGTTAGGGCGTGGCAGGCCGTCATTGTAAATAAGAATGTGTTCTTTAACTAACTTGCCTAGTTAATTAAAAGGTAAAAAAAAAAAAAAAAAAAAAAAATAAGCAATTGTTTGTTAAGAGCTTGTAAGTAAGCATTTCACGGTAAGGTTTTACACTTGTTGTATTTGGCGCACATGACAAATACAATTTTATTTTATTTAATGCATCATATCCTGACATTCTGAATCCATATGTCTTTTAGACATATATAATATTTGGATTATTAAGAATTATATATTTACTTTTGTGGAGTTCCAACTGTCATTTTTGAATTTTGGCAATGAGTGTGTAAAGGCTGTTCGGTCGAACTGACAAATGGAGAAACAAAGAAGATAAAAATATAAAATATCTCAAAGAAGTGAGAAGCTGTTCAGAAAAATATCTCAAAGAAGTGAGAAGCTGTTCAGAAAAATATCTCAAAGAAGTGAGAAGCTGTTCAGAAAAATACCTCAAAGTAGTGAGAAGCTGTTCAGAAAATACCTCAAACGCTAAAGTGAGTAGCTAACTTGAGATGTTTATTTATCTTAGTAACTAGAATGAAGAATGTTAGCTAAGTTGTCCAGCAGCCAGTAGGGCTAGCTAGCTAGGCTTGATTCCCCCTATTAAGCCTCAATGTGACAGCTAACATTTTTAAAACGTTCAGGCATATATTACTGGTTAATATAAGTTAGCTATGTAGCTAACAAACTTCCAGTTAGTTTTCTTGTCAGGAATGAAGCAGGTAGAGTAGCTACCTTGAGGTGTTGTGAAAAATGTTGCAACAAACAACAATGTTCTCTTGCAATATTATACACATTTTCAGGACTTATGCATGCATCCACTTTAGGTCTGGACTGTGAGGGACTGCCGCTGACGATCCAATCTGCACCCATCACATACATCGTCCATAAATAACAGAGGTGTAAATAAAAAGCCATATCTCAGACTGGCCAATAAAAATAAAATATTAAGTTGGGCAAAAGAACACAGACACTGGACAGAGGAACTCTGCCTAGAAAGCCAGCTTCCCAGAGTCGCCTCTTCACTGTTGACGTTGAGACGGGTGTTTTGCAGGTACTGTTTAAAACCTGTTATGGCTGCAATTCCGATACCGGGATCGATATGACAACCACCAGTGAAAATAGAGGGCGCCAAATTCAAACCTCAGAAATCTCATTACAATTCCTAAAACATACATGTGTCTTATATCATTTTAAAGCTATTCTCGTTGTTAATCCCACCAAAGTGTCCGATTTCAAATAGGCTTTTCAGCGAAAGCACTACAAACGATTATGTTAGGTCTCCACCAAACCACAATAAGCACAGCCATTTTCCAGCCAAATATAGCATTCACAAAAAACAGAAATAAAGATAAAATGAATCACTAACCTTGAATTATCTTCGTCAGATGACACTCATAGGAGTTCATGTTACACAATACATGTATGTTTTGTTTGATAAAGTTCATATTTATATTTAAAAAATCTGAGTTTATATTGGCACGTTAGATTCACTAGTTCCAAAAACATCAAGTGATTTTGCACAGCCACATCATTCAACAGAAAATACTCATAAATGTAGATGTTAATACAAGTTTTACACATGGAATTATAAATATACCTCTCCTTAATGCAACCGCTGTGTCAGATTTTTTAAAAACTTTACAGAAAAAGAAATGCATGCAATAATCTGAGACGGCGCTCAAAGGTAAAAACACCACAGCCGCAAAGATGGCGTCAACATAAACAAGAAATTACATGATAAATATTCCCTTAGCTTTGATGATCTACATCAGAAAGCACTCCAGGAATCCCAGGTCCACAATAAATGTTTGTTTTGTTCGATAATGTCCGTTATTTATGTCCAAATACCTTCTTTTGTTAGCACGTTTGGTATACATATCCAAACGCTAATTCTGGTCAAGTACAGAATCAATCATTAGGATGTTTTTAACATATAGCTTCAATGAAGTTCCAACTGGAGTATTCCTTCTTGTCTTTGTGAGCAATGGAACGCAAGTGACTACCATGAGGAAAAAGGGCGATCACAAAATGGCTGCTTGATGGACATCTGATATATTCTGCTCCTATTCACTCCCACAACAACATAGAAGCCTCATTATAATTTATATTGATTGTTGACATCTAGTGGAACCCCTAGGCAGTGCAACATCATTCATATCTCAAGGGGATTTCATTGGGGACTCTGGTGAATACATACAAGCTCAGATTTCTGACTTCCTGTTTTGATTTCAACTCAGGATTTTGCCTGCCAATATGAGTTATGTTATACTCACAGACATCATTCAAACAGTTTTAGAAACTTCAGAGTGTTTTCTATCCAATACTAATAATAATTTGCAAATATTAGCAACTATGACTGAGGAGCAGGCAGTTTGATATGGGCACCTTTCATCCAAGCTACTCAATACTACCGCTGCAGCCATAAGAAGTTAATGAAACTGCCAGTTGAGGACTTGTGAGGCGTCTGTTTCTCAAACTAGACACTCTAATGTACTTGTCCTCTTGCTCAGTTGTGCACTGGGGCCTCCCACTCCTCTTTCTATTCTGGTTAGTGCCAGTTTGCGCTGTTCTGTGAAGGGAGTAGAACGTTGTATGAGATCTTCAGTTTATTGGCAATTTCACGCATGGAATAGCCTTCATTTCTCAGAACAAGAATAGACCGACGAGTTTCAGAAGCAAGTACTTTGTTTTTGGTCATTTTGATCCTGTAATCGAACCCACAAATGCTGATGCTCCATATACTCAACTAGTCTAAAGCCCAGTTTTATTGCTTCTTTAATCAGAACAAGTTTTCAGCTGTGCTAACATAATTGCAAAATGGTTTTCTAATGATCACTTAGCCTTTTAAAATGATAAACTTGGATTAGCTAACACAATGTACCATTGGAACACAGGAGTGATGGTTGCTGATAATGGGCCTCTGTACGCCTATGTAGATATTCCATTGGAACACAGGAGTGATGGTTGCTGATAATGGGCCTCTGTACGCCTATGTGGATATTCCATTAAAAATCTGCCGTTTCCAGCTACAATAGTCATTTAGAACATTAACAATATCTACACTGTATTTCTGATCAGTTTCCTTTTCTTTTCAAATCAAGTGATAATCAAGTTACCCCAGAATTTTGAATGGTCGTGTATATATATATATATATATATATATATATATGATCCAGACTCAGACATGCTCGTCCTAATGTTTATCTTTCCCAGGTGGGCCCCAGTCAGTGAGGTAGAGGATAACACCGTATGGTGGGCCCCAGGTGGGCTCCAGTCAGTGGGGTGGAGGGTAACACCGTATGGTGGGCCCCAGGTGGGCTCCAGTCAGTGGGGTGGAGGGTAACACCGTATGGTGGGCCCCAGGTGGGCTCCAGTCAGTGGGGTGGAGGGTAACACCGTATGGTGGGCCCCAGGTGGGCTCCAGTCAGTGGGGTGGAGGGTAACACCGTATGGTGGGCCCCAAGTGGGCCCCAAGGGGGCTCGAGTCAGTGAGGTAGAGGATAACACCGTATGGTGGGCCCCAGGTGGGCTCCAGTCGGGCTCCAGTCAGTGAGGTAGAGGATAACACCGTATGGTGGGCCCCAGGTGGGCTCCAGTCGGGCTCCAGTCGGGCTCCAGTCAGTGAGGTAGAGGATAACACCGTATGGTGGGCCCCAGGTGGGCTCCAGTCGGGCTCCAGTCGGGCTCGAGTCAGTGAGGTAGAGGATAACACCGTATGGTGGGCCCCAGGTGGGCTCCAGTCGGGCTCCAGTCGGGCTCCAGTCAGTGAGGTAGAGGATAACACCGTATGGTGGGCCCCAAGTGGGCTCAAGTCAGTGAGGTAGAGGATAATACCGTATGGCCCTATGGAACCCTATTCCCTATATAGTGCACTACTTTAGACCAGAGCCCTATGGAACCCTATTCCCTATGTAGTGTATGCAGAGCCTGTTCTAGAGGAGTCTATTTAGATGAGTCTGTTCTGAGGAGTCTGTTCTGAGGAGTCTGTTCTGGGGAGTCTGTTCTGAAGAGCCTGTTCTGAGGAGTCTGTTCAGAGGAGTCTGTTCAGAGGAGTCTGTTCAGAGCAGTCTGTTCTGAGGAGTCTGTTCTGAGGAGTCTGTTCTGAGGAGTCTGTTCTGAGGAGCTTGTTCTGAGGATCCTGTTCTGAGGAGTCTGTTCAGAAGAGTCTGTTCAGATGAGTCTGTTCAGATGAGTCTGTTCTGCGGAGTCTGTTCTGAGGAGTCTGTTCTGAGGAGTGTGTTCAGAGGAGTCTGTTCAGAGGAGTCTGTTCAGAGGAGTCTGTTCTGAGGAGTCTGTTCTGAGGAGTCTGTTCTGAGGAGTCTGTTCTGAGGAGTCTGTTCTGAAGAGCCTGTTCTGAGGAGTCTGTTCAGAGGAGTCTGTTCAGAGGAGTCTGTTCAGAGCAGTCTGTTCTGAGGAGTCTGTTCTGAGGAGTCTGTTCTGAGGAGTCTGTTCTGAGGAGCTTGTTCTGAGGATCCTGTTCTGAGGAGTCTGTTCAGAAGAGTCTGTTCAGATGAGTCTGTTCAGATGAGTCTGTTCTGCGGAGTCTGTTCTGAGGAGTCTGTTCTGAGGAGTCTGTTCTGAGGAGTCTGTTCTGAGGAGTCTGTTCTGAGGAGTCTGTTCTGAGGATCCTGTTCAGAGGAATCTGTTAAGTGTTTAAATGGTTGTTTGACTGAGGAGTCTGTTCTGAGGAGTGTTCAGAGGAGTCTGTTCAGAGGAGTCTGTTCTGAGGAGTCTGTTCTGAGGAGTCTGTTCTGAGGAGTCTGTTCTGAGGATCCTGTTCAGAGGAATCTGTTAAGTGTTTAAATGGTTGTTTGACTTTCTCAGGGTCCCTATGCTCCTCTCAGCTACGCTACGTCTAACGAGGAGAGACAGTTTGATAGACCAGGGTCACCCGCAGACCCTGACACAGCCCAGAGGACAGACTGCAATGCAGCCCAACGCAGCGCAGCACAGCCACAAAGCCTAGAGGAGCCCAGCTAAATATAGCCTTCCTTCCAGCTGTCTGTCACCACAGGGGGTGGCTGCTCTGCCCTGAAACGGGTGAGGGGGAAACTGTTCAGAAAGGGACCTCGCTGCTCTGAAAGGGGGAGAGGCTGCTCTGAGAGGGGGAGAGGCTGCACTGCCCTGAGTGGGATGAGGGGTCAGGAGAGGGGGAAGGGTGTTAAGGATGTTCTAAAAGGGGGGAGGGTGAAGGCTGCCCTGATTGAGAGTGGTGAGGGGTAGATGCTGTTGGGAGGGGGGGGGGGGGTTATGCCCTAACCCTGACTAACCCCAACCCTGAGTTCAGGCATTTAACTCAACCATAACTAACCCTAACCCTGAGTTCAAGCATTTAACTCAACCATAACTAACCCAAACCCTGAGTTCAAGCATTTAACTCAACCATAACTAACCCTAACCCTGAGTTCAGGCATTTAACTCAACCATAACTAACCCAAACCCTGAGTTCAGGCATTTAACTAAACCATAACTAACCCTAACCCTGAGTTCAGACATTTAACTCAACCATAACTAATCCAAACCCTGAGTTCAGACATTTAACTCAACCATAACTAACCCAAACCCTGAGTTCAGACATTTA
Source organism: Oncorhynchus nerka (assembly GCF_034236695.1). Classification (NCBI taxonomy): domain Eukaryota; kingdom Metazoa; phylum Chordata; class Actinopteri; order Salmoniformes; family Salmonidae; genus Oncorhynchus; species Oncorhynchus nerka. The sequence continues at coordinate 104,261,527 of NC_088417.1, read as the reverse complement.
ACTCAACCATAACTAACCCAAACCCTGAGTTCAGACATTTAACTCAACCATAACTAACCCAAACCCTGAGTTCAGACATTTAACTCAACCATAACTAACCCAAACCCTGAGTTCAGGCATTTAACTAAACCATAACTAACCCAAACCCTGAGTTCAGACATTTAACTCAACCATAACTAACCCTAACCCTGAGTTCAGGCATTTAACTCAACCATAACTAACCCAAACCCTGAGTTCAGGCATTTAACTAAACCATAACTAACCCAAACACTGAGTTCAGGCATTTAACTAAACCATAACTAACCCAAACCCGGAGTTCAGGCATTTAACTAAACCATAACTAACCCAAACCCGGAGTTCAGACATTTAACTAAACCATAACTAACCCTAACCCTGAGTTCAGACATTTAACTCAACCATACCTAACCCTAACCCTGAGTTCAGACATTTAACTCAACCATAACTAACCCAAACCCTGAGTTCAGGCATTTAACTCAACCATAACTAACCCAAACCCTGAGTTCAGGCATTTAACTAAACCATAACTAACCCTAACCCTGAGTTCAGACATTTAACTAAACCATAACTAACCCCAACCCTGAGTTAAGGCATTTAACTAAACCATAACTAACCCTAACCCTGAGTTCAGACATTTAACTCAACCATAACTAACCCTAACCCTGAGTTCAGACATTTAACTCAACCATAACTAACCCTAACCCTGAGTTCAGACATTTAACTAAACCATAACTAACCCTAACCCTGAGTTCAGACATTTAACTCAACCATAACTAACCCTAACCCTGAGTTCAGGCATTTAACTCAACCATAACTAACCCTAACCCTGAGTTCAGACATTTAACTCAACCATAACTAACCCTAACCCTGAGTTCAGACATTTAACTCAACCATAACTAACCCTAACCCTGAGTTCAGACATTTAACTCAACCATAACTAACCCTAACCCTGAGTTCAGACATTTAACTCAACCATAACTAACCCAAACCCTGAGTTCAGACATTTAACTCAACCATAACTAACCCTAACCCTGAGTTCAGACATTTAACTCAACCATAACTAACCCTAACCCTGAGTTCAGACATTTAACTCAACCATAACTAACCCAAACCCTGAGTTCAGGCATTTAACTCAACCATAACTAACCCAAACCCTGAGTTCAGGCATTTAACTAAACCATCACTAACCCTAACCCTGAGTTCAGGCATTTAACTAAACCATAACTAACCCTAACCCTGAGTTCAGGCATTTAACTAAACCATAACTAACCCAAACCCTGAGTTCAGGCATTTAACTAAACCATAACTAACCCTAACCCTGAGTTCAGACATTTAACTCAACCATAACTAACCCAAACCCTGAGTTCAGGCATTTAACTAAACCATAACTAACCCAAACCCTGAGTTCAGGCATTTAACTAAACCATAACTAACCCTAACCCTGAGTTCAGGCATTTAACTAAACCATAACTAACCCTAACCCTGAGTTCAGGCATTTAACTAAACCATAACTAACCCTAACCCTGAGTTCAGGCATTTAACTAAACCATAACTAACCCTAACCCTGAGTTCAGGCATTTAACTCAACCATAACTAACCCTAACCCTGAGTTCAGACATTTAACTCAACCATAACTAACCCAAACCCTGAGTTCAGGCATTTAACTAAACCATAACTAACCCTAACCCTGAGTTCAGACATTTAACTCAACCATAACTAACCCAAACCCTGAGTTCAGGCATTTAACTAAACCATAACTAACCCAAACCCTGAGTTCAGGCATTTAACTAAACCATAACTAACCCTAACCCTGAGTTCAGACATTTAACTCAACCATAACTAACCCAAACCCTTAGTTCAGGCATTTAACTAAACCATAACTAACCCAAACCCTGAGTTCAGGCATTTAACTAAACCATAACTAACCCAAACCCTGAGTTCAGGCATTTAACTAAACCATAACTAACCCTAACCCTGAGTTCAGACATGACCAGCTTTGATGTAGCAGAGACACTTGTTCCCAAACACAACTGTCTTTTCACTGAATGGCTCCCTATCCCCTATATCGTGTACTACTGTTGATTAGACCTGGTGAAAAGTAATGCACTACATAGGGAATATGGTTTAATCTGAGATGCAACTCACACTGGAGTTCATCAACGTCAAATCAAATCAAATTGTAGTTGTCACATGCGCCAACAAGACCTTCCAGTGAAATGCTGAATACAACAGGTGTAGTAGACCTCACAGTGAAATGCTGAATACAACAGGTGTAGTAGACCTTACAGTGAAATGCTGAATGAAACAGGTGTAGCCCTCACAGTGAAATGCTGAATGAAACAGGTGTAGTAGACCTGACAGTGAAATGCTGAATACAACAGGAGTAGTAGACCTTACAGTGAAATGCTGAATACAACAGGAGTAGTAGACCTGACAGTCAAATGCTGAATACAACAGGTGTAGTAGACCTGACAGTGAAATGCTGAATACAACAGGAGTAGTAGACCTTACAGTGAAATGCTGAATACAACAGGAGTAGTAGACCTCACAGTGAAATGCTGAATACAACAGGTGTCGTAGACCTTCCAGTGAAATGCTGAATACAACAGGTGTAGTAGACCTTACAGTGAAATGCTGAATACAACAGGTGTCGTAGACCTTCCAGTGAAATGCTGAATACAACAGGTGTAGTAGACCTGACAGTGAAATACTGAATACAACAGGTGTAGTAGACCTTACAGTGAAATGCTGAATACAACAGGTGTAGTAGACCTCACAGTGAAATGCTGAATACAACAAGTGTAGTAGACCTTACAGTGAAATGCTGAATACAACAGGTGTAGTAGACATTCCAGTGAAATGCTGAATACAACAGGTGTAGTAGACCTCACAGTGAAATGCTGAATACAACAGGTGTAGTAGACCTCACAGTGAAATGCTGAATACAACAGGTGTAGTAGACCTCACAGTGAAATGCTGAATACAACAGGTGTAGTAGACCTTACAGTGAAATGCTGAATACAAGAGGTGTAGTAGACCTTCCAGTGAAATGCTGAATACAACAGGTGTAGTAGACCTTCCAGTGAAATGCTGAATACAACAGGTGTCGTAGACCTTCCAGTGAAATGCTGAATACAACAGGTGTACTTACGAGCCCTTAACCAACTACGCAGTTTTAAGAAAATACCTAAAACAAAGTAAGAGAAAGAAAAACAAATGATTAAAGAGCAGCAGTAAATAACAATAGCGAAGCTATATACAGGGTGTTACTGTACATAGTCAATGTGGAGGCTATATACAGGGTGTTACTGTACATAGTCAATGTGGAGGCTATATACAGGGTGTTACTGTACATAGTCAATGTGGAGGCTATATACAGGGTGTTACTGTACAGAGTCAATGTGGAGGCTATATACAGGGTGTTACTGTACATAGTCAATGTGGAGGCTATATACAGGGTGTTACGGTACAGAGTCAATGTGGAGGCTATATACAGGGTATTACGGTACAGAGTCAATGTGGAGGCTATATACAGGGTGTACCAGTACAGAGTCAATGTGGAGGCTATATACAGGGGGTATCGGTACAGAGTCAATGTGGAGGCTATATACAGGGGGTACCGGTACAGAGTCAATGTGGAGGCTATATACAGGGTATTACGGTACAGAGTCAATGTGGAGGCTATATACAGGGGGTACCGGTACAGAGTCAATGTGGGGGCTATATACAGGGGGTATCGGTACAGAGTCAATGTGGAGACTATATACAGATGGTACTGGAATAGTCAATGTGGAGACTATATACCAAATCACCTTATACCACCCACCACTGCGACCTGTATGCTCTAGTTGGCTGGCCCTCGCTACTTATTCGTCGCCAGACCTACTGGCTCCAGGTCATCTACAAGTCCATGCTAGGTACAGGGCTCCGGGCAGCCGAGCGGAAATGGAGGAAAACTCGCCTCCCTGCGGACCTGTCATCCTTTCACTCCCTCCTCTCTACATGTTCCTCTTCTGTCTCTGCTGCTAAAGCCACTTTCTACCACTCTAAATTCCAAGCATCTGCCTCTAACCCTAGGAAGCTCTTTGCCACCTTCTCCTCACTCCTGAATCCTCCTCCCCCCCCCCCCCTTCTCCCTCTCTGCAGATGACTTCGTCAACCATTTTGAAAAGAAGGTCGACGACATCCGATCCTTGTTTGCTAAGTCAAACGACACCGCTGGTTCTGCTCACACTGCCCTACCCTGTGCTCTGACCTCTTTCTCCCCTCTCTCTCCAGATGAAATCTCGCGTCTTGTGACGATCGGCCGCCCAACAACCTGCCCGCTTGACCCTATCCCCTCCTCTCTTCTCCAGACCATTTCCGGAGACCTTCTCCCTTACCTCACCTCGCTCATCAACTCATCCCTGACCGCTGGCTACGTCCCTTCCGTCTTCAAGAGAGCGAGAGTTGCACCCCTTCTGAAAAAATCTACACTCGATCCCTCCGATGTCAACAACTACAGACCAGTATCCCTTCTTTCTTTTCTCTCCAAAACTCTTGAACGTGCCGTCCTTGGCCAGCTCTCCCGCTATCTCTCTCAGAATGACCTTCTTGATCCAAATCAGTCAGGTTTCAAGACTAGTCATTCAACTGAGACTGCTCTTCTCTGTATCACGGAGGCGCTCCGCACTGCTAAAGCTAACTCTCTCTCCTCTGCTCTCATCCTTCTAGACCTATCGGCTGCCTTCGATACTGTGAACCATCAGATCCTCCTCTCCACCCTCTCGAGTTGGGCATCTCCGGCGCGGCCCACGCTTGGATTGCGTCCTACCTGACAGGTCGCTCCTACCAGGTGGCGTGGCAAGAATCTGTCTCCTCACCACGTGCTCTCACCACTGGTGTCCCCCAGGGCTCTGTTCTAGGCCCTCTCCTATTCTCGCTATACACCAAGTCACTTGGCTCTGTCATAACCTCACATGGTCTCTCCTATCATTGCTATGCAGACGACACACAATTAATCTTCTCCTTTCCCCCTTCTGACGACCAGGTGGCGAATCGCATCTCTGCATGTCTGGCAGACATATCAGTGTGGATGACGGATCATCACCTCAAGCTGAACCTCGGCAAGACGGAGCTGCTCTTCCTCCCGGGGAAGGACTGCCCGTTCCATGATCTCGCCATCACTGTTGACAACTCCATTGTGTCCTCCTCCCAGAGCGCTAAGAACCTTGGCGTGATCCTGGACAACACCCTGTCGTTCTCAAATAACATCAAGGCGGTGGCCCGTTCCTGTAGGTTCATGCTCTACAACATCCGCAGAGTACGACCCTGCCTCACACAGGAAGCGGCGCAGGTCCTAATCCAGGCACTTGTCATCTCCCGTCTGGATTACTGCAACTCGCTGTTGGCTGGGCTCCCTGCCTGTGCCATTAAACCCCTACAGCTCATCCAGAACGCCGCAGCCCGTCTGGTGTTCAACCTTCCCAAGTTCTCTCACGTCACCCCGCTCCTCCGCTCTCTCCACTGGCTTCCAGTTGATGCTCGCATCCGCTACAAGACCATGGTGCTTGCCTACGGAGCTGTGAGGGGAACGGCACCTCAGTACCTCCAGGCTCTGATCAGGCCCTACACCCAAACAAGGGCACTGCGTTCATCCACCTCTGGCCTGCTCGCCTCCCTACCACTGAGGAAGTACAGTTCCCGCTCAGCCCAGTCAAAACTGTTCGCTGCTCTGGCCCCCCAATGGTGGAACAAACTCCCTCACGACGCCAGGACAGCGGAGTCAATCACCACCTTCCGGAGACACCTGAAACCCCACCTCTTTAAGGAATACCTAGGATAGGATAAAGTAATCCTTCTCACCCCCCCTTAAAAGATTTAGATGCACTATTGTAAAGTGGCAGTTCCACTGGATGTCATAAGGTGAACGCACCAATTTGTAAGTCGCTCTGGATAAGAGCGTCTGCTAAATGACTTAAATGTAAATGTAAATGTAGGTAAAGCTCCGTCGTATCTTTGTTCACTGGTCACGATAACAACACCCACCCGTAACACGCGCTCCAGCAGGTGTATCTCACTGATCATCCCCAAAGCCAACACCTCATTTGGCCGCCTTTCCTTCCAGTTCTCTGCTGCCTGTGACTGGAACGAAGTGCAAAAAATCGCTGAAGCTGGAGACTTATATTTCCCTCACCAACTTTAAACATCTGCTTATCTGAGCAGCTAACCGATCGCTGCAGCTGTACATAGTCTATCGGTAAATAGCCCACCCAATTTTTACCTACCTCATCCCCATACTGTTTTTATTTGCACGTCATCATCTCCAGTGTTAATCTGCTAAATTGTAACTATTCGCTCCTATGGCCTATTTATTGCCTACCTCTTTCTTTTTCTACTGTGTCATTGACTCGTTTATAGTGTTATTGGTTTGTTTATTGTTTATTCCATGTCATTCTATGTGTAACTCTGTTGTTGTTGTCTGTGTCTCACTGCTTTGCTTTATCTTGGCCAGGTCGCAGTTGCAAATGAGAACTTGTTCTCAACTAGTCTACCTGGTTAATTAAAGATGAAATGAATACAGGGGGTACTGGAACCGGTGGCACCAGTGTCATATTAATGTATAAGTTCTTGCTATTTTCGACATGTCAAAAGTCATATCTAACGAAACGTATCATGAATCGTTATTTATGAGTTGATAAAACACCTGGAGTCAATGGATGTTTTCAGTGAAGGAAGTTCCATTCCATGTGCCGATGTCTCCCTCTACAGGTCAGAATTATATTACACCCAAAGGCCCCCTTTTTCCCTGCTCCTCCAGCCGTGGGGAAGGTAGTTATTCACAAGAGGGCGGTAGAGACTGCTTTAAGTCTCATGTCATGGCACAAAATAGAGGTCTGTTATTATCTAGATGGGAAAGAATTAGACACCTAAAAGAGTCAAATAAAAAAGTAAGTACCCCTGAGTAAAAAGCAGATTTACACTGATGTCAGTGACTGAGGCATTCATCATACTTGTCCTGTCTGACAGGTGAGACTATAGTCATTGACGGCAACACATTACCTGTCATTTTGTCTGAAGCATCACTAATTCCATATTACGTGCACCTCGTGTTTGCGTTTAGTAAGTAGTTTGGCAGGAGTGTGTCTGTCTTCTGGCCAGACTGATAGATTGGTTTAGACTGGTGATAGATTGGTTTAGACTGGTGATAGATTGGTTTAGATTGGTGATAGATTGGTTTAGACTGGTGATGGATTGGTTTAGACTGGTGATGGATTGGTTTAGACTGGTGATGGATTGGTTTAGACTGGTGATAGATTGGTTTAGACTGGTGATAGATTGGTTTAGACTGGTGATAGATTGGTTTAGATTGGTGATAGATTGGTTTAGACAGGTGATAGATTGGTTTAGACTGGTGAAGGATTGGTTTAGACAGGTGATAGATTGGTTTAGACTGGTGACAGCTTGGTGATAGATTGGTTTAGACTGGTGATGGATTGGTTTAGAATGGTGATAGATTGGTTTAGACTGGTGACAGATTGGTTTAGAATGGTGATAGATTGGTTTAGACTGGTGACAGATTGGTGATAGATTGGTTTAGACTGGTGATAGATTGGTGACAGATTGGTGATATATTGGTGACAGATAGGTGATATATTGGTTTAGACTGGTGATAGATTGGTTTAGATTGGTGATAGATTGGTTTAGACTGGTGATAGATTGGTTTAGACAGGTGATAGATTGGTTTAGACTGGTGACAGATTGGTGATAGATTGGTTTAGACTGGTGATAGATTGGTATAGATTGGTGATAGATTGGTTTAGACTGGTGATAGATTGGTATAGATTGGTGATAGATTGGTTTAGATTGGTGATAGATTGGTTTAGATTGGTGATAGATTGGTTTAGACAGGTGATAGATTGGTTTGGACTGGTGATGTCCCTAAACAAGGACCTCCATACTCCTCCAGTCTGGGCTGATTACAAAAAAGTTATGTTTATCAGTTATGTTCCCAGAGAAAATATTGTAATCAGATTACAGAGACTTTAGAAATACTAGATAATTACTTATTGGATGACTTTTAAATTCAGAAAGGATGTTTTCTCAATTCAGCATTGACATTAGGCTCAAGTTTAAGTTTGTTCCACCTGAGCGGGTCAAACCACCAGTCAGAGACCACTATGATGAAACCAAATGATGACCACCAATCAGAGACCACTATGATGACACCAAATGATGACCACCAATCAGAGACCACTATGATGACACCAAATGATGACCACCAATCAGAGCCCACTAACCCCTACATAGAGTCCATTAACCCCTATATAGAGCCCATTAACCCCTATAAAATGCCCATTAACCTCTGTATAGAGCCCATTAACCCCTATATAGAGCCCATTAACACCCATAAACAGCCCATTAACCCCAATATAGAGCCCGATAAACGATATATAGAGCCCATTAACCCCTATATAGAGCCCATTAACACACATAAACAGCACATTAACCCCAATATAGAGCCCGATAAACGGTATATAGAGCCCATTAACCCCTATATAGAGCCTGTTAACCCCATATATAGAGCACATTAACCCCCATATAGAGCATATTAACCCCTATATAGAGCCTGTTAACCCCATATATAGAGCCCATTAACCCCCATATAGAGCATGTTAACCCCTATATATAGCCCATTAACCCCTATATAGAGCCCATTAACCCCCTATATAGAGCCTATTAACCCCCATATAGAGCATGTTAACCCCTATATATAGCCCATTAGCCCCTATATAGAGCCCATTAACACCCATATAGAGCTCATTAACCATTATATACAGTCCATTAACCCCTATATATAACCCATTAACCCCTATATACAGCCCATTAACTCCTATATAGAGCCCATTAACTCCTATATAGAGCCCATTAACCCCTATATAGAGCCCATTAACCCCTATATATAACCCATTAACCCCTATATAGAGCTCATTAACCATTATATACAGTCCATTAACCCCTATATAGAGCCCATTAACCCCTATATAGAGCCTGTTAACCCCTTTATAGGGCCCATTAATCCCTATATATAGCCCATTAACCCCTATATAGAGCATGTTAACCCCTTTATAGAGCCCATTAACCCCCATATAGAGCCCACTAACACCTATATTTCTTTCACCTTTATTTAACCAGGGAGGCCAGTTGATAACAAGTTCTCATTTACAACTGCAACCTGACCAAGATAAAGGAAAGCAGTGCGACACAAACAACAACACAGAGTTACACATAAACAAACATACAGTCAATAACACATCAGAAAAGTCTATATACAGTGAGTGCAAATGAGGTAAGATTAGGGAGTTAAGGTAATAAACAGGCCATAGTAGTGAAATAATAACAATTTAGCAATTAAATACTGGAGTGATAGATGTGCAGAAGATGAATGTGCAAGTTTTTTAAAAGTTTTTTTTATTTCACCTTTATTTAACCATGTAGGCTAGTTGAGAACACCTTTATTTAACCAGGTAGGCTAGTTGAGAACACCTTTATTTAACCAGGTAGGCTAGTTGAGAACACCTTTATTTAACCAGGTAGGCTAGTTGAGAACACCTTTATTTAACCAGGTAGGCTAGTTGAGAACACCTTTATTTAACCAGGTAGGCTAGTTGAGAACACCTTTATTTAACCAGGTAGGCTAGTTGAGAACACCTTTATTTAACCAGGTAGGCCAGTTGAGAACACCTTTATTTAACCAGGTAGGCTAGTTGAGAACACCTTTATTTAACCAGGTAGGCTAGTTGAGAACACCTTTATTTAACCAGGTAGGCTAGTTGAGAACACCTTTATTTAACCATGTAGGCTAGTTGAGAACACCTTTATTTAACCAGGTAGGCTAGTTGAGAACACCTTTATTTAACCAGGTAGGCTAGTTGAGAACACCTTTATTTAACCAGGTAGGCTAGTTGAGAACACCTTTATTTAACCAGGTAGGCTAGTTGAGAACACCTTTATTTAACCATGTAGGCTAGTTGAGAACACCTTTATTTAACCAGGTAGGCTAGTTGAGAACACCTTTATTTAACCAGGTAGGCTAGTTGAGAACACCTTTATTTAACCAGGTAGGCTAGTTGAGAACACCTTTATTTAACCAGGTAGGCCAGTTGAGAATACCTTTATTTAACCAGGTAGGCTAGTTGAGAACACCTTTATTTAACCAGGTAGGCCAGTTGAGAATACCTTTATTTAACCAGGTAGGCTAGTTGAGAACACCTTTATTTAACCAGGTAGGCTAGTTGAGAACACCTTTATTTAACCAGGTAGGCTAGTTGAGAACACCTTTATTTAACCAGGTAGGCTAGTTGAGAACACCTTTATTTAACCATGTAGGCTAGTTGAGAACACCTTTATTTAACCAGGTAGGCTAGTTGAGAACACCTTTATTTAACCATGTAGGCTAGTTGAGAACACCTTTATTTAACCAGGTAGGCTAGTTGAGAACACCTTTATTTAACCAGGTAGGCTAGTTGAGAACACCTTTATTTAACCAGGTAGGCTAGTTGAGAACACCTTTATTTAACCAGGTAGGCCAGTTGAGAATACCTTTATTTAACCAGGTAGGCTAGTTGAGAACACCTTTATCCAGGTAGGCCAGTTGAGAATACCTTTATTTAACCAGGTAGGCTAGTTGAGAACACCTTTATTTAACCAGGTAGGCTAGTTGAGAACACCTTTATTTAACCAGGTAGGCTAGTTGAGAACAAGTTCTCATTTGCAACTGCGACCTGGCCAAGATAAAGCATAGCAGTGTGAACAGACAACACAGAGTTACACATTGAGTAAACAATTAACAAGTCAATAACACAGTAGAAAAAAAATGGGCAGTCTATATACAATGTGTGCAAAAGGCATGAGGAGGTAGGCGAATAATACAATTTTGCGGATTAACACTGGAGTGATAAATGATCAGATGGTCATGTACAGGTAGAGATATTGGTGTGCAAAAGAGCAGAAAAGTAAATAAATAAAAAACAGTATAAAAACAGTATGGGAATGAGGTAGGTGAAAATGGGTGGGCTATTTACCAATAGACTATGTACAGCTGCAGCGATCGGTTAGCTGCTCGGATAGCTGATGTTTGAAGTTGGTGAGGGAGATAAAAGTCTCCAACTTCAGCGATTTTTGCAGTTCGTTCCAGTCACAGGCAGCAGAGTACTGGAACGAAAGGCGGCCAAATGAGGTGTTGGCTTTAGGGATGATCAGTGAGATACACCTGCTGGAGCGCGTGCTACGGATGGGTGTTGCCATCGTGACCAGTGAACTGAGATAAGGCGGAGCTTTACCTAGCATGGACTTGTAGATGACCTGGAGCCAGTGGGTCTGGCGACGAATATGTAGCGAGGGCCAGCCGACTAGAGCATACAAGTCGCAGTGGTGGGTGGTATAAGGTGCTTTGGTGACAAAACGGATGGCACTGTGATAGACTGCATCCAGTTTGCTGAGTAGAGTGTTGGAAGCCATTTTGTAGATGACATCGCCGATGTCGAGGATCGGTAGGATAGTCAGTTTTACTAGGGTGAGCTTGGCGGCGTGAGTGAAGGAGGCTTTGTTGCGGAATAGAAAGCCGACTCTTGATTTGATTTTCGATTGGAGATGTTTGATGTGAGTCTGGAAGGAGAGTTTGCAGTCTAGCCAGACACCTAGGTACTTATAGATGTCCACATATTCAAGGTCGGAACCATCCAGGGTGGTGATGCTAGTCGGGCATGCGGGTGCAGGCAGCGATCGGTTGAAAAGCATGCATTTGGTTTTACTCGCGTTTAAGAGCAGTTGGAGGCCACGGAAGGAGTGCTGTATGGCATTGAAGCTCGTTTGGAGGTTAGATAGCACAGTGTCCAATGACGGGCCGAAAGTATATAGAATGGTGTCGTCTGCGTAGAGGTGGATCAGGGAATCGCCCGCAGCAAGAGCAACATCATTGATATATACAGAGAAAAGAGTCGGCCCGAGAATTGAACCCTGTGGCACCCCCATAGAGACTGCCAGAGGACCGGACAGCATGCCCTCCGATTTGACACACTGAACTCTATCTGCAAAGTAATTGGTGAACCAGGCAAGGCAGTCATCCGAAAAACCGAGGCTATTGAGTCTGCCGATAAGAATATGGTGATTGACAGAGTCGAAAGCCTTGGCGAGGTCGATGAAGACGGCTGCACAGTACTGTCTTTTATTGATGGCGGTTATGATATCGTTTACTACCTTGAGCGTGGCTGAGGTGCACCTGTGACGAGCTCGGAAACCGGATTGCACAGCGGAGAAGGTACGGTGGGATTCGTAATGGTCAGTGATCTGTTTATTAACTTGGCTATTGAAGGCATTAGAAAGGAAGGGCAGGATGGATATAGGTCTGTAACAGTTTGGGTCTAGAGTGTCACACTCTTTGAAGAGGGGGAAGAGTGCAGCAGCTTTCCAATCTTTAGGGTTCTCGGACGATACAAACGAGAGGTTAAACTGATTGGTGATTGGGGTTGCAACAATGGTCAGCTGATAATTTTAGAAAAAGAGGGTCCAGATTGTCTAGCCTGGCTGATTTGTAGGGGTCCAGATTTTTCAGCTCTTTCAGAACATCAGCTATCTGGATTTGGGTGAAGGAGAAATGGGGGAGGCTTGGGAAAGTTGCTGTGGAGGGTGCAGGGCTGTTGACCGGGGTAGGCCAGCCGGTGAAAAAATATTTTTGAAATTCTCAATTATCGTGGATTTTTCGGTGGTGACAGTGTTTCCTAGCCTCAATGCAGTGGGCAGCTGGGAGTAGGTGCTCTTGTTCTCCATGGACTTTACAGTGTCCCAGAACTTTTTGGAGTTTGTGCTACAGGAGGCAAATGTATGTTTGCAAAAGCTAGCCTTTGCTTTCCTGACTGCATTTGTATATTGGTTTTTATCTTCCCTGAGAAGTTACAAATCGCCGGGGATATTCGATGCTAATTCCGTACGCCACAGGATGTTTGTGTGCTGGTCAAGGGCAGTCAGGTCTGGAGAGAACCAAGGGCTACATCTGTTCTTAGCTCTACATTTTTTTGAATGGGGTATGCTTATTTAAGATGGTGAGGAAAGCACTTTTAAAGAATTACCAGGCATCCTCTACTGACGGGATGAGGTCCACTGGATGTCATAAGGTGAATGCACCAATTTGTAAGTCGCTCTGGATAAGAGCGTCTGCTAAATGACTTAAATGTAATGTAATGTAATGTCAATATCCTTCCAGGATACTCGGGCCAGGTCAATTAGAAAGGCCTGTTCGCTGAAGTGTTTCAGGGAGCGTTTGACAGTGATGAGTGGAGGTCGTTTGACCGCTGACCCATTATGGACGCAGGCAATGAGGCAGTGATCGCTGAGATCCTGCTTGAAGACAACAGAGGTGTAGTTGGAGGGCAGGTTGGTTAGGATGATATCTAAGAGGGTGCCCGTGTTTACGGATTTGGGGTTGTCCCTCGTAGGTTCATTGATCATTTGTGTGAGATTGAGAGCATCAAACTTAGATTATAGTATGGCTGGGGTGTTAAGCCTATCCCCGTTTAGGTCACCTAACAGCACAAACTCTGAAGATAGATGGGGGGCATTCAATTCACACATTGTGTGCTATACGAACTGGTCGTCTAGTATGTTCGGAACAGAGAGTAAATGGAGCAGGTTTCTGGGTGCGGTAGAATAAAGAGCCCATTAATCCTGTATATACAGCCCATTAACTCCTATATAGAGCCCATTAACCCGTATATAGAGCCCATTAACCCCTGTATAGAGCCCATTAACACGTACATAGAGAACATTAACCCCTATATAGAGCCCATTAACCCGTATATAGAGAACATTAACCCCTATATAGAGCCCATTAACTCCTATATAGAGCCCATTAACCGGTATATAGAGCCCATTAACTCCTATATAGAGCCCATTAACTCCTATATAGAGCCCATTAACCCGTATATAGAGCCCATTAACTCCTATATAGAGCCCATTAACTCCTATATAGAGCCCATTAACTCCTATATAGAGCCCATTAACTCCTATATAGAGCCCATTAACTCCTATATAGAGCCCATTAACTCCTATATAGAGCCCATTAACTCCTATATAGAGCCCATTAACTCCTATATACAGCCCATTAACTCCTATATAGAGCCCATTAACTCCTATATAGAGCCCATTAACTCCTATATAGAGCCCATTAACTCCTATATAGAGCCCATTAACCCCTATATAGAGCCCATTAACTCCTATATAGAGCCCATTAACCCCTATATAGAGCCCATTAACCCCTATATATAGCCCATTAACTCCTATATAGAGCCCATTAACTCCTATATAGAGCCCATTAACTCCTATATAGAGCCCATTAACTCCTATATAGAGCCCATTAACCCCTATATAGAGCCCATTAACCCCTATATATAGCCCATTAACTCCTATATAGAGCCCATTAACTCCTATACATAGCCCATTAACTCCTATATAGAGCCCATTAACCCGTATATAGAGCCCATTAACTCCTATATAGAGCCCATTAATCCCTATATAGAGCCCATTAACCCCTATATAGAGCCCATTAACTCCTATATAGAGCCCATTAACCCCTATATAGAGCCCATTAACCCCTATATAGAGCCCATTAACTCCTATATAGAGCCCATTAACCCCTATATAGAGCCCATTAACTCCTATATAGAGCCCATTAACCCGTATATAGAGCCCATTAACCCCTATATAGAGCCCATTAACCCGTATATAGAGCCCATTAACTCCTATATAGAGCCCATTAACCCCTATATAGAGCCCATTAACTCCTATATAGAGCCCATTAACCCGTATATAGAGCCCATTAATCCTGTATATACAGCCCATTAACTCCTATATAGAGCCCATTAACTCCTATATAGAGCCCATTAACTCCTATATAGAGCCCATTAACCCCTATATAGAGCCCATTAACTCCTATATAGAGCCCATTAACCCCTATATATAGCCCATTAACTCCTATATAGAGCCCATTAACTCCTATATATAGCCCATTAACTCCTATATAGAGCCCATTAACCCATATATAGAGCCCATTAACTCCTATATAGAGCCCATTAATCCCTATATAGAGCCCATTAACCCATATATAGAGCCCATTAACTCCTATATAGAGCCCATTAACCCCTATATAGAGCCCATTAACCCCTATATAGAGCCCATTAACTCCTATATAGAGCCCATTAACCCGTATATAGAGCCCATTAACCCCTATATAGAGCCCATTAACCCCTATATAGAGCCCATTAACCCCTATATAGAGCCCATTAACCCGTATATAGAGCCCATTAACCCGTATATAGAGCCCATTAACCCGTATATAGAGCCCATTAACCCGTATATAGAGCCCATTAACCCCTATATAGAGCCCATTAACCCGTATATAGAGCCCATTAACTCCTATATAGAGCCCATTAACCCCTATATAGAGCCCATTAACCCCTATATAGAGCCCATTAACTCCTATATAGAGCCCATTAACCCGTATATAGAGCCCATTAACCCCTATATAGAGCCCATTAATCCTGTATATAGAGCCCATTAACCCCTATATAGAGCCCATTAACCTCTTGCCTCTACTTGGGACGCTTGCGTCCCAACTAGAGCTCTGGAAATGCAAATGTGCTACGCTAAATGCTAATAGTATTAGTTAAAACTCAAAAGTTCATTAAAATACACATGCAGGGTATCAAATTAAAGCTACACTCGTTGTGAATCCAGGCAACAAGTCCGATTTTTAAAATGCTTTTCGGCGACAGCATGAGAAGCTATTATCTGATAGCATGCACCAATACACTACAACAGAAAAGCACAGCAGGGGACGTAATCAATATAATTAGCATTTCGGCGTTACACAAACCGCACAATAAAATAGAAAACAGTCATTACCTTTCACCATCTTCTTTGTTGGCACTCCTAGATGTCCCATAAACACTATTGGGTCTTTATTTCGATTAAATCGGGCCATATAAAGCCAAGATATCGTTATATGTAGACTGTGTGATAAACGAAAAAAACAGCGATTTCACAACGTAACGTCATTTTTTAAAATTCAAAAAGTAGACGATAAACTTTCACAAAACACTTCGAAATACGTTTGTAATGCTACTTTAGGTATTAGTAAACGTTAATAAGCGATAAAAATCATCCGTAGGCGATGTAAATATCATTAGCTGTCGTCTTGGAAAAAATTTCAGGAGAGAGCTCTTCCGGAATGATCTGGGCGGAGACCGGAGGTAAGTCGTGCCCCTCTTTCGGTTCAACCAAGAATCAATGATGATTCAATTCACAAGACTCTAGACAACATGGGGATGCTGTGGGAGTTGAATGCTCGAACTTATCTAATTCGGCTCACTGTTAACAATTGCTAGAAGTGGCGCAAGGATATTTATTTCCATTTTCTGTGATCAGGTTTTCCTGCGCTTTCCGATGTAACGCACGTTATGTAATAGCCACAGTCGTGATTTAACCAGTTTTAAAAACGTCCGAGGGTTTCCTATCCACACATTCTAACCATATGAACGTACTATATTCCTGGCATGAGTAGCAGGGCGCTGAAATGTTGCGCGATTTTTAACAAAATG
Organism: Oncorhynchus nerka; assembly: GCF_034236695.1. NCBI lineage: Eukaryota > Metazoa > Chordata > Actinopteri > Salmoniformes > Salmonidae > Oncorhynchus > Oncorhynchus nerka. The sequence continues at coordinate 104,244,878 of NC_088417.1, read as the reverse complement.
TTCAAAAAAGTAGAGGGTCGACTGAAGAGGTTAACCCGTATATAGAGCCCATTAAACCCTATATAGAGCCCAATAATCCCTTTATAGAGCCCAATAACCCCTATATATAGCCCATTACCCCTATATAGAGCCCATTGCCCCTATATATAGCCCATTACCCCTATATAGAGCCCATTAACCCCTATATAAAGCCCATTACCCCTATATAGAGCCCATTAACTCGTATATAGAGCCCATTAACCCCTATATAGAGCCCAATAATCCCTATATGTAGCCCATAAACCCCTCTATAGAGTCCATTAACTCGTATATAGAGCCCATTAACCCCTATATAGAGCCCAATAACCCCTATATGTAGCCCATAAACCCCTCTATAGAGTCCATTAGTAGAGGTGAATAACATACTCCACTGATTGGGACATATTTAATATTTTCACCTCTACTGGCAAGTGACGTCACCGATTGAAACACTATTTAGCGCACACCGCTAACTAAGCTAGCCGTTTCACATCCGTTACACAGACACTGATACTGTTATTACCGCTACTGGGGAATCATGGGATTGAATACATATCAGAGTGGCTAAAGGCTGAAAATAAGAAAATCACCTCTCATAACATGTCATCATGGTTGAAGAGGAGAGATAATCACCTCTCAAAACATGTCATCATGGCTGAAGAGGAGAGATAACAACCTCTCATAACATGTCATCATGGTTGAAGAGGAGAGATAATCACCTCTCATAACATGTCATCATGGTTGAAGAGGAGAGATAATCACCTCTCATAACATGTCATCATGGTTGAAGAGGAGAGATAAGTACCTCTCATAACATTTCTGAAGAGGAGAGATAATCATCTCTCATAACATGTCCTGTCCAGTCAGAGTAGATACAGTAGATGGATAGGAGCTGACTAGTACTGTTTCCATATTAGGACAGCCTCTGTCTGTCCAGTACAGTGTCCATATTAGGACACTCTCTGTCTGTCCAGTACAGTGTCCATATTAGGACAGCCTCTTTCTGTCCAATACAGTGTCCATATTAGGACAGCCTCTGTCTGTCTAGTACAGTGTCCATATTAGGACAGCCTCTTTCTGTCCAATACAGTGTCCATATTAGGACAGCCTCTGTCTGTCCAGTACAGTGTCCATATTAGGACAGCCTCTGTCTGTCCAATACAGTGTCCACATTAGGACAGCCTCTTTCTATCCAGTACAGTGTCCATATTAGGATAGCCTCTGTCTGTCTAGTACAGTGTCCATATTAGGACAGCCTCTTTCTGTCCAATACAGTGTCCATATTAGGACAGCCTCTTTCTGTCCAATACAGTGTCCATATTAGGACAGCCTCTTTCTGTCCAATACAGTGTCCATATTAGGACAGCCTCTGTCTGTCCAGTACAGTGTCCATATTAGGACAGCCTCTGTCTGTCCAATACAGTGTCCACATTAGGACAGCCTCTTTCTGTCCAGTACAGTGTCCATATTAGGACAGCCTCTGTCTGTCCAGCACAGTGTCCATATTAGGACAGCCTCTTTCTGTCCAGTACAGTGTCCATATTAGGATGCTCTCTGTCTGTCCAGTACAGTGTCCATATTAGGACAGCCTCTGTCTGTCTAGTACAGTGTCCATATTAGGACAGCCTCTTTCTGTCCAGTACAGTGTCCATATTAGGACAGCCTCTTTCTGTCCAGTACAGTGTCCATATTAGGACAGCCTCTGTCTGTCCAGTACAGTGTCCATATTAGGACAGCCTCTGTCTGTCCAGTACAGTGTCCATATTAGGACACTCTCTGTCTGTCCAGTACAGTGTCCATATTAGGACAGCCTCTGTCTGTCCAGTATAGTGTCCATATTAGAAAAGTGTCTGTCTCACCAGGACTTGTTTCAGTCTCAGCAGGACTTGTTTCAGTCTCAGCAGGATTTGTTTCAATCTCAGCAGGACTTGTTTCAGTCTCAGAAGGACTTGTTTCAGTCTCAACAGGACTTGTTTCAGTCTCAGCAGCACTTGTTTCAGTCTCAGCAGGACTTGTTTCAATCTCAGCAGGACTTTTTTCAGTCTCAGCAGGACTTGTTTCAATCTCAGCAGGACTTGTTTCAGTCCCAACAGGACTTTTTTCAGTCTCAGAAGGACTTGTTTCAGTCTCAACAGGACTTGTTTCAATCTCAGCAGGACTTGTTTCAGTCTCACCAGGACTTGTTTCAATCTCAGCAGGACTTGTTTCAGTCTCAACAGGACTTGTTTCAGTCTCAGAAGGACTTGTTTCAGTCTCAACAGGACTTGTTTCAATCTCAGCAGGACTTGTTTCAGTCTCAACAGGACTTTTTTCAGTCTCAGAAGGACTTGTTTCAGTCTCAACAGGACTTGTTTCAATCTCAGCAGGACTTGTTTCAGTCTCACCAGGACTTGTTTCAATCTCAGCAGGACTTGTTTCAGTCTCAACAGGACTTGTTTCAGTCTCAGAAGGACTTGTTTCAGTCTCAACAGGACTTGTTTCAATCTCAGCAGGACTTGTTTCAGTCTCAACAGGTCTTGTCTGAAAGCCTATACAGAACCCCGAGTAGGGTGCACACCTAGCCATAACGGATAGTGTACATCTTTATAGCCTGGGCATTTTCATGGTTAACTTTCGATAGCATAGATGATTTAATGTTCATGTGTACATACCAGGTCTCAGCACCAGATGTCACCTCAACATTATGTTCCTGGTTCACACAGGCATCTAATCATGTTATGTCACGTTCTGTTATTTGTATCATTTTGTCTGATCAAAACAAGGTCAATGTGCTCTGCCAAGGTCATCTCATTGGTTAAAATCAACCGTGTTGAAAACCAAAAGGTCAATGCGCTCTGCCAAGGTCATCTCATTGGTTAAAATCAACCGTGTTGAAAACCAAAAGGTCAATGCGCTCTGCCAAGGTCATCTCATTGGTTAAAATCAACCGTGTTGAAAACCAAAGCTTTGACCTCAATACATTTTGCGGAGGTAAAAACGTTGTGTGCGTTTGTCTGTTTAATGTATTCCTATAAGGCATCCCACATTCTCGTCATAAAGTTTTCCTGCGAGGTTGTCTGGTGCTTGGGGTCACAGGCTCTTCATAATTGGCTCGTTCATCCCCCCTCCTCTCCCCTGTAACTATTCCCCAGGTCGTTGCTGTAAATGAGAACGTGTTCTCAGTCAACTTACCTGGTAAAATAACGGAGAAATAAATAAAATAAGGTTTTACCGGTAAGGTTGTCTGGTGGCTGGCGTCACAGGCTCTTCATAATTGGCTCTTTCATCCCCACTCCTCTCCCCTGTAACTATTCCCCAGGTCGTTGCTGTAAATGAGAACGTGTTCTCAGTCAACTTACCCGGTAAAATTACGGAGAAATACATAAAATAAGGTTTTACCGGTAAGGTTGTCTGGTGGCTGGCGTCACAGGCTCTTCATAATTGGCTCTTTCATCCCCCTTCCTCTCCCCTGTAACTATTCCCCAGGTCGTTGCTGTAAATGAGAACGTGTTCTCAGTCAACTTACCTGGTAAAATAACGGAGAAATAACTAAAATAAGGTTTTACCGGTAAGGTTGTCTGGTGGCTGGCGTCACAGGCTCTTCATAATTGGCTCTTTCATCCCCCTCCTCTCCCCTGTAACTATTCCCCAGGTCGTTGCTGTAAATGAGAACGTGTTCTCAGTCAACTTACCCGGTAAAATTACGGAGAAATACATAAAATAAGGTTTTACCGGTAAGGTTGTCTGGTGGCTGGCGTCACAGGCTCTTCATAATTGGCTCTTTCATCCCCCTTCCTCTCCCCTGTAACTATTCCCCAGGTCTGCTGTAAATGAGAACGTGTAAAATAACGGAGAAATAAATAAAATAAGGTTTTACCGGTAAGGTTGTCTGGTGGCTGGCGTCACAGATCAGCCTCCTTTATTGGTGTTTTCACTCACCAGAATCTAGACGCTCCTTTATGGCAACACGGACAGTAAAGTCTGAGTTCTCTGTCTGTCTGTATCATGAACTTCTTATGATAATCTCTTCTGTTGTCTTGTCGTGTATGTCTGTCTGTGGAGACAAACCATTATCACTCCCTCAGTGCCTTAAACCAAAAGTGGCTTAACACTCTTCAACAGGTTACAACTTATCTCTCCAGGAGAATCCGATACAAAGGTAATCTATTCTAAATGTTCATTTGCATATGAGCGGTGGTATCTAATCATCCTGCATTCCCCAATATAAATAAACCAATACTCTTCCAACCTAGTGTTTCCTCTTCCTTGTCCACCATGGCTGGTACTGGCAGCTAACCCTCTCTACTACGAACACTTTATCTTCCTTTAGCCTACATGCTAACACAATTATTCATCTGATACTGTGGATGACTTTAGCCCAAATGCTAACACTGCTAACACAATTGTTCACCATTAGCAGCTGTGGATGGCATTAGCCTACATGCTAACAATATTGTTGTGGACGACAGATGTGGGCGGTGGATGGCTAGGCTGTTTAAGTCAAACCACACAATCACTGGTTGAAAGGAAACGGTGACAGCCTCTCAGTGACAGCCTCTCAGTGACAGCCCCTCAGTGACAGCCTCTCAGTGACAGCCCCTCAGTGACAACCCCTCAGTGACAGCCGCTCAGTGACAGCCTCTCAGTGACAGCCTCTCAGTGACAGCCTCTCCGTCACAGCCTCTCAGTGACAGCCCCTCAGTGACAGCCTCTCAGTGACAGCCCCTCAATGACAGCCCCTCAGTGACAGCCTCTCAGTGACAGCCCCTCAGTGACAGCCTCTCAGTGACAGCCTCTCAGTGACAGCCTCTCAGTGACAGCCTCTCAGTGACAGCCTCTCAGTGTTGGGATAGGAGATACAATGGGTATCATAAGTATTCACCCCCCTTGGATGTTTCACATTTTGTTGTGTGAAAAAGCAGGATTGAAATGAATTTAATTGTGAAAATAAAATAAAATATTATATAAATAATATTAATATATTAAATCAAAAACTTTGTAAAAGTCAAAGTGAAAAGACAGTTCTACAAATGTTAACAAATGATCAAAAAAATGAAATAACCCAAATATAGTTGCAAAAGTTTGGACTCACTGTGAAAAATAGCTGTTGATATGATTTCTCAATGCCTTCATCTGTCCCCCGTACAAAGAACATCTGTATGGTCCCTCAGTCAAGTAGTGAACTTCAAGTTCAAAAGAGAAGTGAATGAGACAATAATAAAGATATAACATTTTAAATATGTACACATTTACAACTGTGTCATTTACAACTGTGTCATTTACAACTGTGTCATTTACAACTGTGTCATTTACAACTGTGTCATTTACAACTGTAGTATTTACAACTGTAGCAGTGATATTGTAAATTACCATGGGGGGTTAGAATGTCCATAGGGGGAGGAGCTGGGGGGCAGAGTGAGTACTGGATGAAACAATGGTACAAATAAAATAATAATATATACATAATATATACACAGCTGTAACAATGACACATGTACATTGGGGGTAGGAGAGGGCACATGACCATTGGGGGTAGGAGAGGGCACATGACCATTGGGGGTAGGAGAGGGCATATGTCCATTGGGGGTAGGAGAGGGCACATGACCATTGGGGGTAGGAGAGGGCACATGTCCATTGGGGATAGGAGAGGGCACATGTCCATTGGGGGTAGTAGAGGGCACATGTCCATTGGGGGTAGTAGAGGGCACATGACCATTGGGGGTAGTAGAGGGCACATGTCCATTGGGGGTAGTAGAGGGCACATGTCCATTGGGGGTAGGAGAGGGCACATGACCATTGGGGGTAGGAGAGGGCACATGACCATTGGGGGTAGGAGAGGGCACATGACCATTGGGGGTAGGAGAGGGCTGGAAGCTGTTGACCTGTCTGACAGTTTGTACTATCATACTCCGATACTGCCCAAGTCTGAGTGATGGTAGCTGTAGCTTGGGTGCCTGACGTCCTTGATGATCTTCTTGGCTTTCCTGCGACATCTGGTGTTGTAAGTGATCCCGATCCCCTCCACGCTCCCCTCCGCTCGCCACTGGACAATTCCGACCATGTGTTGCTCCACATTCAGACAGAGACTGAATAATGGTGAATGTTGGTATTTTCATCTTTAAATATGTCCCAATCAGTGGAGTCTCTATAAATATGTCCCAATCAGTGGAGTCACTTTAAATATGTCCCAATCAGCAGAGTCCAGGCAGCTGTTTAACTCCTCTATGTCCTCAATAATCCATTTCCTCTCTGTTTTCTTGACAGGCTTGCCGGATTTCAGTCTCTGTCTGTATGTGGAGATAAGTTGGCTCATCACATGGCCAGAGTTCCCCAGTGGCGCGCAGCCCAACCAGTACTTTGTCAAATTCAACAATGAGAAACCCTGGTTCACTGCTGAACTCAGAGCCCTTATGCTCAGTCTAAGAGGAAGCACATATTAGCAACAACAAAGTGGACTATAGAACTGCTAAACAGCTGCTCAACAAGGGATCCACAGTTCGCCAACAACGCCTCATCGTCTGTCTGGAAGAGTCTCCGGCAGACCACAAACTACAAGCAAAGGACCCCCCAGGCATCAGACAAAACCAGCTAATTGAGTTTTACTGTTGTTTTGAATCATAGTAGGCCCTCAGCTATCAAGACTCTCCTCATCCATCTAACTCCTCAGCTATCAAAAGTCTCCTCATCCATCTAACTAATCAGCGATCAAGAGTCTCCTCATCCATCTAACTCCTCAGCCATCAATAATCTCCTCATCCATCTAACTAATCAGCTATCAATAGTCTCCTCATCCATATAACTAATCAGCTATCAAGAATCTCCTTATCCATCTAACTTCTCAGCCATTAAGAGTCTCCTCATCTTCTAACTCCTCAGCCATCAAGAATCTCCTCATCCATCTAACTTCTCAGCCATCAATAATTTCCACAACCATCTAACCCCTCAGCCATAAATAATCTCATCCATCTAACTAATCAGCTATCAATAGTCTCCTCATCCATATAACTAATCAGCTATCAAGAATCTCCTTATCCATCTAACTTCTCAGCCATCAAGAGTCTCCTCATCTTCTAACTCCTCAGCCATCAAGCATCTCCTCATCCATCTAACTTCTCAGCCATCAATAATTTCCACAGGCATCTATCTCCTCAGCCATCAAGTCTTCTTAGCCATCTAACCACTCAGCAAACAAGGTTTTCTTCAGCAATCTAACCCCTCAGCCATCTAGTCTCCTCAGTCATCTAACCCCTCAGCAAACAAGAGTTTCCTCAGTCATCTAATTGCTAAGCCATCAAGTGTCTCTTCATCCATCTAACCCCTCAGCCACCACGTCTCTTCAGCCATGTAACCCATTAGAAATCAAGATCTTCCTCAGCCATCAAATCCCTCAAACATCAAGAGTCTCCTCAGCCATCTAACCTTTCAACCATCAAGAGTCTCCTCAGCCATTTAACCCCTCAACCGTCAAGAGTCTCCTCAGCCATCTAACCCCTCAGCCATCAAGAGTCTCCTCAGTCATCTAACCACTCAGCCATCAATTCTCTCCTCAGTCATCTAACCCCTTAGCAATCAACATTTTCCTCAGCCATCTAACCCCTCAACCATAAAGAGTCTCATCAGCCATCTAACTCCTCAGCCATCAAGAGTCTCCCCATCAGTCTAACCCCTCAGCCATCAAGAGTCTCATTAGCCATTTAAACCCTCAGCCATCAATAGTCTAATCAGCCATCTAACCCTTCAACCATCAATAGTCTGCTCAGCCATCTAACCACTCAGCCATCAAGAGTATCCTCATCATTCTAACCCCTCAGCCATCAAGAATCTCATCACCCATCTAACTAATCAGCTATCAATAGTCTCCTCATCCATATAACTAATCAGCTATCAATAATCTCCTTATCCATCTAACTTCTCAGCCATCAAGAGTCTCCTCATCTTCTAACCCCTCAGCCATCAAGAGTCTCCTCATCATTCTAACCCCTCAGCCATCAAGAGTCTCCTCATCATTCTAACCCCTCAGCCATCAAGAGTCTCCTCATCATTCTAACCCCTCAGCCATCAAGAGCCTCCCCAGCCATATAACATCTAGCCATCAAGAGTCTCCTCAGCCATCTAACCCCACAGCCATCTTTTAAACCATCCGCCATCAATAGTCTAATCAGCCATCTAACCCCTCAGCCTTTAAGAGTCTCCTTAGCCATCAGGAGTCTCCACTGACAACTGACCCAGACATCACCCGCCCCCCTGCGCTTCTGTCTCGCTCTTCACATTCACCGAGATACAGACAGCAATATTGTTGTGCAGGGGCTGGTGTGGGCATCCATGGCCATGGAGGGAGCATCTAACTCCCCGACTGAACCGGGAAATGTTTGTGACCTTGGACTGTCGGTTGTGCGGAAGCTGGTGTGGGCATCCGTGGCCATGGAGGGAGCATCTAACTCCCCGGCTGAACCGGGAAATGTTTGTGACCTTGGACTGTCGGTTGTGCGGGAGCTGGTGTGGGCATCCGTGGCCATGGAGGGAGCATCTAACTCCCGGCTGAACCGGGAAATGTTTGTGACCTTGGACTGTCGGTTGTGCGGGGGCTGGTGTGGGCATCCGTGGCCATGGAGGGAGCATCTAACTCCCGGCTGAACCGGGAAATGTTTGTGACCTTGACTGTCGGTTGTGCGGGAGCTGGTGTGGGCATCCGTGGCCATGGAGGGAGCATCTAACTCCCGGCTGAACCGGGAAATGTTTGTGACCTTGGACTGTCGGTTGTGCGGGGGCTGGTGTGGGCATCCGTGGCCATGGAGGGAGCATCTAACTCCCGGCTGAACCGGGAAATGTTTGTGACCTTGGACTGTCGGTTGTGCGGGGGCTGGTGTGGGCATCCGTGGCCATGGAGGGAGCATCTAACTCCCCGGCTGAACCGGGAAATGTTTGTGACCTTGGACTGTCAGCAGCAGTGAAAACTCATTTGAATCTGCTGGAGACTTGCATGCTATTAAGTGTATAATCTGCAACATGTTTGTTGTTGTCACGGGGAAAGGTCTGATGGAAATCTTCCTCCGGGAAAAATGTATTGAACTTGATGCAGCTAAAGAAATCATTATTACTCTTCATGAAGAAATAAAACATTTGACCAAGCTCCTTGAACTGAATAAGGATTCTATGAGACTCTAGGCATCTTTAAATGCTTCCTATCAAAACATCCAACAGGATTATAATGGGACCTTCCTGGACTATGATCAACTTCCCCCACTGCACCCCTCTACTAGCTAGAACCAGGAAATGGCTGCTCCTTGTTGGGCTCCAGGTGAGCGTAAATGGCTGCTCCTTGTTGGACTCCAGGTGAGCGTAAATGGCTGCTCCTTGTTGGACTCCAGGTGAGTGTAAATGGCTGCTCCTTGTTGGACTCCAGGTGAGTGTAAATGGCTGCTCCTTGTTGGACTCCAGGTGAGTGTAAATGGCTGCTCCTTGTTGGACTCCAGGTGAGTGTAAATGGCTGCTCCTTGTTGGACTCCAGGTGAGTGTAAATGGCTGCTCCTTGTTGGACTCCAGGTGAGTGTCAATGGCTGCTCCTTGTTGGACTCCAGGTGAGTGTAAATGGCTGCTCCTTGTTGGACTCCAGGTGAGTGTAAATGGGTGCTCCTTGTTGGACTCCAGGTGAGTGTAAATGGCTGCTTCTTGTTGGACTCCAGGTGAGTGTAAATGGCTGCTTCTTGTTGGACTCCAGGTGAGTGTAAATGGCTGCTCCTTGTTGGACTCCAGGTGAGTGTAAATGGCTGCTCCTTGTTGGACTCCAGGTGAGTGTAAATGGCTGCTTCTTGTTGGACTCCAGGTGAGTGTAAATGGCTGCTCCTTGTTGGACTCCAGGTGAGTGTAAATGGCTGCTTCTTGTTGGACTCCAGGTGAGTGTAAATGGCTGCTTCTTGTTGGACTCCAGGTGAGTGTAAATGGCTGCTCCTTGTTGGACTCCAGGTGAGTGTAAATTACTGCTCCTTGTTAGACTCCAGGTGAGTGTAAATGGCTGCTCCTTGTTAGACTTCAGGTGAGTGTAAATGGCTGCTCCTTGTTGGACTCCAGGTGAGTGTAAATGACTGCTCCTTGTTAGACTCCAGGTGAGTGTAAATGGCTGCTCCTTGTTGGACTCCAGGTGAGTGTAAATGGCTGCTCCTTGTTGGACTCCAGGTGAGTGTAAATGGCTGCTCCTTGTTGGACTCCAGGTGAGTGTAAATGGCTGCTCCTTGTTGGACTCCAGGTGAGTGTAAATGGCTGCTCCTTGTTGGACTCCAGGTGAGTGTAAATGGCTGCTCCTTGTTGGACTCCAGGTGAGTGTAAATGGCTGCTTCTTGTTGGACTCCAGGTGAGCGTAAATGGATTCTTGTCTGAACCAGAAAGAAGGAGAAAAAGAATGGTTCTTGGTGCGCCTGCCTTCTTCCCCTGTGTCTGGACTTAAGACTTTCAAATCGCTTTGAGACCCTGTACCAGCTGTCTTCTGCCGGGGGCTTGGGCGTTCCTTCCTCTGGGCTGTGCTGCCTGGAACAGAGCTCTGTCCTTTTGTCTGTTGTGTCCTGCACACAGCCTGAACCACCACTCTCTGGATCAGAGCTCTGTCCCTCTGGTTGTTGTCCTGCACACAGCCTGGACCACCACTCTCTGGATCAGAGCTCTGTCCTTTTGGCTGTTGTGTCCTGCACACAGCCTGGACCACCACTCTCTGGATCAGAGCTCTGTTCCTTTGGTTGTTGTGTCCTGCACACAGCCTGGTCCACCACTCTCTGGATCAGAGCTCTGTCCCTCTGGCCTGCACACAGCCTGAACCACCCCTCTCTGGATCAGAGCTCTGTCCCTCTGGTTGTTGTGTCCTGCACACAGCCTGGACCACCACTCTCTGGATCAGAGCTCTGTCCCTTTGGTTGCTGTGTCCTCCACACAGCCTGGACCACCACTCTCTGGATCAGAGCTCTGTCCCTCTGGTTGTTGTCCTGCACACAGCCTGGACCACCACTCTCTGGATCAGAGCTCTGTCCCTCTGGTTGTTGTCCTGCACACAGCCTGGACCACCCCTCTCTGGATCAGAGCTCTGTCCTTTTGGCTGTTGTGTCCTGCACACAGCCTGGACCACCACTCTCTGGATCAGAGCTCTGTCCCTCTGGTTGTTGTCCTGCACACAGCCGGCGTCTCAGCAGCCCTCTTCTCAGATGAGTTCTGTGTCTCTGGCCTCACAATCTGCTTCGGGACACGGCAGAGGCAAGCTTCAATGCCAGACAACTCTCCTTCCGCGGCCTCCAACTGCTCTTAAATACAAGTAAAACTAAATGCATGCTCTTCAACCGATCGCTGCCTGCACCTGCCCGCCTGTCCAACATCACTACTTTGGACGGCTCTGACTTAGAATACGTGGACAACTACAAATACCTAGGTGTCTGGTTAGACTGTAAATCTCCAATCCAAAGTTAAATCTAGAATTGGATTCCTATTTCGCAACAAAGCATCCTTCACTCATGCTGCCAAACATACCCTTGTAAAACTGACCATCCTACCAATCCTCGACTTCGGCGATGTCATTTACAAAATAGCCTCCAATTGGATGCAGTCTATCACAGTGCCATCCGTTTTGTCACCAAAGCCCCATATACTACCCACCATTGCGCCCTGTACGCTCTCGTTGGCTGGCCCTCGCTTCATACTCGTCGCCAAACCCACTGGCTCCATGCCATCTACAAGACCCTGCTAGGTAAAGTCCCCCCTTATCTCAGCTCGCTGGTCACCATAGCATCACCCACCTGTAGCACGCGCTCCAGCAGGTATATGTCTCTGGTCACCCCCAAAACCAATTCTTTCTTTGGCCGCCAATCCTTCCAGTTCTCTGCTGCCAATGACTGGAACGAACTACAAAAATATCTGGAACTTGGTACACTTATCTCCCTCACTAGCTTTAAGCAACAGCTGTCAGAGCAGCTCAAAGATTACTGCACCTGTACATAGCCCACATATAATTAAGCCCAAACAACTACCTCTTTCCCTACTTTATTTATGTATTTATGTATTTATTTTGCTCCTTTGCACCCCATCATTTTTATTTCTACTTTGCACATTCTTCAACTGCAAAATCTACCATTCCAGTGTTTTACTATATTGTATTTACTTTGCCACCATGGCCATTCTTTGCCTTTACCTCCCTTATCTCACCTCATTTGCTCATATCGTATATAGACTTGTTTCTACTGTATTATTGACTGTATGTTTGTTTTACTCCATGTGTAACTCTGGGTCGTTGTATGTGTCGAACTGCTTTGCTTTATCTTGGCCAGGTCGCAATTGTAAATGAGAAATTGTTCTCAACTTGCCTACCTGGTTAAATAAAGCTGAAATAAATAAATGAATAAAGAGGACAGATAATTCCGGCGATTGTGATAGCAAGTTCGATGGTGAGGCATATATCTGTACCCGGGGCAAAGACTTTGTGTTTTTCCCAGGGCAAAGTTCAGAATATCTGTGAGTCAGTCACCTGGGACTGATACTGTCATGGTTCATGTGGGGTCAAAGTTCAGGATATCACCAGGTTGCTTCCCGAGGCTGTGAATCAGTCACCTGGGACTGATACTGTCGTGGTTCATGTGGGGTCAAAGTTCAGGATATCACCAGGTTGCTTCCCGAGGCTGTGAGTCAGGCACCGGGGGGCTGATAGTGTTATGGTTCATGTGGGGTCAAAGTTCAGGATATCACCAGGTTGCTTCCCGAGGCTGTGAGTCAGTCAACGGGGGACTGATACTGTCATGGTTCATGTGGGGTCAAAGTTCAGGATATCACCAGGTTGCTTCCCGAGGCTGTGAGATAGTCACCTGGGACTGATACTGTCATGGTTCATGTGGGGTCAAAGTTCAGGATATCACCAGGTTGCTTCCCGAGGCTGTGAGTCAGTCACCTGGGACTGATACTGTCATGGTTCATGTGGGGTCAAAGTTCAGGATATCACCAGGTTGCTTCCCGAGGCTGTGAGTCAGTCACCTGGGACTGATACTGTCATGGTTCATGTGGGGTCAAAGTTCAGGATATCACCAGGTTGCTTCCCGAGGCTGTGAGTCAGTCACCTGAGCTGATAATGTCATGGTTCATGTGGGGTCAAAGTTCAGGATATAACCAGGTTGCTTCCCGAGGCTGTGAGTCCGTCACCTGGGACTGATACTGTCATGGTTCATGTGGGGTCAAAGTTCAGGATATCACCAGGTTGCTTCCCGAGGCTGTGAGTCCGTCACCTGGGACTGATACTGTCATGGTTCATGTGGGGTCAAAGTTCAGGATATCACCAGGTTGCTTCCCGAGGCTGTGAGTCCGTCACCTGGGACTGATACTGTCGTGGTTCATGTGGGGTCAAATCATATGAAGTGCAGCTCAGAACAGCAGAAGATGGATATTAAAGAACCGATTGGGTCTCTACTTGACACCAACATACACCCCATAATATATGGCCCTCTGCCCTCGCTAAATCGTGGCATTGAGCAGTTCAGCAGACTTTTATCCCAGACTATTGCAGCTCTGTGGGTGTAACATTTATTGACCATTTTGAAACCTTCTGGACTGAAAGCTTGTATTATGAGGATGGGATCCACCTAAATATTTTGGGTTCCTGGATCCTTTCACAGCATTATATGGCTGTGTTGAGAAAATGACTTATTAATGACAACTCATTTAATCCTTTGTGTCACTGAGTTGTCATAATGCTTCAACAAATGTACAGTCGTGGCCAAAAGTTTTGAGAATGACACTAATATGAATTTTTACAAAGTATGCTGCCTCAGTTTGTATGATGGCAATTTGCATATACTCCAGAATGTTATAATGAGTGATCAGATGAATTGCAATTAATTGCAAAGGCCCTCTTTGCCATGCAAAAAAACATTTCCAATGCACTTCAGCCCTGACATAAAGTGAGAGCTGGCATCATGTCAATGATTCTCTCATTAACACAGGTGTGAGTGTTGATGAGGACAAGGCTGGATATCACTCTGTCATGCTGATTGAGTCCGAATAACAGACTGGAAGCTTCAAAAGGAGGGTGGTGCTTGGAATCATTGTTCTTCCTCTGTCAACCATGGTTACCTGCAAGGAAACACGGGCCGTCATCATTGCTTTGCACAAAAAGGGCTTCACAGGCAAGGATATTGCTGCCAGTAAGATTGCACCTAAATCAACCATTTATCAGATCATCAAGAACTTCAAGGAGAGCGGTTCAATTGTTGTGAAGAAGGCTTCAGGGCGCCCAAGAAAGTCCAGCAAGCGCCAGGACCGTCTCCTAAAGTTGATTCAGCTGCGGGATCGGGGCACCACCAGTACAGAGCTTGCTCAGGAAGGCGAAGACTTTTGGAGGATGGCCTGGTGTCAAGAAGGGCAGCAAGAAAGCCACTTCTCTCCAGGAAAAACATCAGAGACAGACTGATATTCTGCAAAAGGTACAGGGATTGGACTGCTGAAGACTGGGGTAAAGTAATTTTCTCTGATGAATCCCCTTCCTTTCCGATTGTTTGTGGCATCCGGAAAAAATATTGTCTGTAGAAGGCAAGGTGAGCGCTACCATCAGTCCTGTGTCATGCCAACAGTAAAGCGTCCTGAGACCATTCATGTGTGGGGTTGCTTCCCAGCCAAGGGAGTGGGCTCACTCACAATTTTGCTTAAGAACACAGCCATGAATAAAGAGTGGTACACATCCTATGAGAGCAACTTCTCCTAACTATCCAGGAACAGTTTGGTGATGAACAATGCCTTTTCCAGCATGATGGAGCACCTTGCCATAAGGCAAAAGTGATAACTAAGTGGCTCGGGGAACAAAACATTGATATTTTGGGTCCATGGCCAGGAAACTCCCCAGACATTAATCCCATTGAGAACTTGTGGTCAATCCTGAAGAGGCGGGTGGACAAACAAAAACACATAAATTCTGACCAACTCCAAACATTGATTATGCAAGAATGGGCTGCCATCAGTGTGGCCCAGAATTTAATTGACAGCATGCCAGGGTGGATTGCAGAGGTCTTGAAAAAGCAGGGTCAACACTACAAATATTGACTCTTTGCATCAACTTCATGTAATTGTCAATAAAAGCATTTGACACTTATGAAATGTTGTAATTATACCTAAGTATTCCATAGTAACATCTGACAAAAATATATAAAGACACTGAAGCAGCAAACTTTGTGAAAATGTATATTTGTGTCATTCTCAAAACTTTTGGCCACGACTGTACATTATCCTAGTGGTGTTGGAAGACACAATGTAAGTAACCTAATGTTTGTGTGCCTTACTGCCCTGAATGCCTCTGCTGATCCTACAGCTATTGTATGTATGCAATAACCATGAGCCTATGAACCAGATTTATACTGTTAGCACTGAGGTGATGTGCCCTGGTAGGAAGTCCATCGTGTGTAGCTCACCCTGCACGAAAATAAATAACTAGACCATGTCTACCTCTGCTAAGCTTCCCCAGCATCAAAGAAAAGTGTTAAAAATCACCCACGTTAATATATTTAGCCTAAGAAACAAGGTTCATGAAATCAGTCATTTGCTACTAACAGATTACATTTATATTCTGACAATCTCTGAAACTCACTTAGTTAATACCTTTGATGATACAGTGGTAGCAACATATGGTTATAAGACCTACTGAAAAGACAGGAATGCCAACGGCTGAGGTGTGGCTGTTAATATGCAGAACCACATTCCTGTAAAGCTTAGAGAGGATCTCATGTTAAATACTGTTGAAGTAATATGACTACAGGTTCATCTGCCTCACCTAAATCTCATTCTGGTGGGAAGCTGCTATAGACCACCAAGTGTTAACAGTCAGTATCTGGATAATGTTAAATACTGTTGTAGTAATATGACTACAGGTTCATCTGCCTCACCTAAATCTCATTCTGGTGGGAAGCTGCTATATATCATCAAGAGTCCTATGGATCCCTATTCCCTATATAGTGCACTACTTTAGACCAGAGCCCTATGGAACCCTATTCCCTATATAGTGCACTACTTTAGACCAGAGCCCTATGGAACCCTATTCCCTATATAGTGCACTACTTTTGAACCCTTTTCCCTATGTAATAATGGATACAGGTTAATCTGCCTCACCTAAAGCACATTCTGGTGGGAAGTTGCTATAGACCACCAAGTGCTAACAGTCAGTATCTGGATAATATGTGTGAAATGCTTGATAATGTATGTGATATCAACAGAGATATACTTTCTGGGTGATTAAAAATTGACTGGCTTTCATCAGGCTGCTCAATCAAGAGAAAGAATCAAAGTGTAACCCGTGCCTACAACCTGGTTCAGGTTATCAGTCAACCTACCAGGGTAGTTACAAACAGTACAGGAATGAAATCATCATGTACTGATCACATCTTCACAAATGCTGCATGAATCTGTTTTAAATAAGTATGCAGATCCAGCGGTTGTATTGATCATAATATATTAGCCATATCTAGGAAAACCACAGTTCCAAAGGCTGGTTCTAATATACTGTATAAGAGGTCATACATTTTGAAGTGATTCCTATGTTGTTTATGTGAAGAATATTTGTTGGTAAGTGGTGTGTAATGATGAGCAATTAGATGCTGTACTTGACGCGTTTATGAAATTGCTTATCCCAGGCACTAATACGCATGCACCCATTAAGAAAATGACTGTACAAACATGTCTGTCTGGGTTGTCCACCCCTCCTTTGTTGTGGTTGTAGTCCAGGATGATGGCTGACTTCCTGTCCTCACCATCACTGATCTCAGCCATTGTTTGCAGTATGCTCAGGAAGAGCACATTGGGAGTGGGGGTGGGGGTGAAGGCAAACTGATGTGAAGGCCTCGTTGCGAGGAGTGCAGTGGGGAGCTCAAGCTTGTTCTTTCTAACTCTGCCAACCATGGTGAATTTCCTATTCAGGGGCTGCTGGCTGAGTTCAATCAGTAGCACACATTTTATCATTGTGTGTGTTTTTTTTAAATGTTTTTTTTTTTTAATTAAATATTTAACCTTTATTTAACCAGGCAAGTCAGTTAAGAACAAATTCTTATTCACAATGACGGCCTACCACGGCCAAACCCGGACGATTCTGGGCCAATTGTGCGCCGCCCTCTGGGACTCCCAATCACGGCCGGATGTGATCCAGGCTGGATTTGAACCAGGTACTGTAGTGACGCCTCTAGCACTGAGATGCAGTGTCTTTGTGGTTTTTTGTGGTGTGTAAATTATTTTATAACTGCCCGGTCAAAAATGACCCTAAAACAATCGTTGTACCCTGTACAGCTTTCATCGAAATATTAACAAAGGTGATATTTCACTTTTTCTGATGTTGGGGTCGCTCTAGGAAACGTCATACAATTTCAAGGTAAAAAATATAATTTAGGGCTTTATTTATTTATAATTTATAATTCTCTGCTGTTAAACGTGGATAATTTTTGAACCTCCAATTTACAGTGAAATAATACCATGCTATTGTTTGAGGAGATTGCACAGTTTTGAACAATGAAAGTTATTAATAAACAAATTAGGCACATTTGGGCAATCTTGATACATAATTTTGAACAGAAATGCAATGGTTCATTGGATCAGTCTTTGCACATACACTGCTGCCATCAAGTGGCCAAAATCTAAATTGCACCTGGGCTGTAATAATACATTATGGCCTTTCCCTTGCATTTCAAAGATGATGGTACAAAAAAAACATTTGGTTTTTCTTTGTATTATCTTTTACCAGATCTAATGTGTTTTATTCTCCTACATTCCTTTCACATTTCCACAAACTACAAAGTGTTTCCTTTCAAATGGTATCAAGAATATGCATATCCTTGCTTCAGGTCCTGAGCAACAGGCAGTTAGATTTGGGTGTGTCATTTTAGGCTTAAATTTTTTTTAAAAGAGGCCGATCCTTATTAACAGCACTAACAAACATGCAGGTTCTACAAGCCCTAGTTTTGTAGCACCTGGACTACTGTTCAGTCGTGTGGTCAGGTGTAACAGGGCAGGACAGCTGGCCTTTGTATGTACACAGAGAGCTAACATTAATGATATGAATGTCAATCTCTCCTGGCTCAAAGTGGAGCAGAGATTGACTTCATCACCACTGTTATTTCTGAGAGGTATTGACTTCACCGAGCTGTCTGTTTGAAGTACTGTCACAAAGCTTGGAAACGCACCCATGTGGTCTCTTCACAGTCCCCAAGTCCAGAACACACTATGGGAGGTGCACAGTACTACATAGAGACATGACTACATGGAGCTCTATTCCACATCAAGTAACTCATGCCAGCAGTAACATTTGATTCATCATTGCAGCATCTCGCCTTCAGCTTATAAAGATATATCCCCCATACTGGGTTGAACAGCTTTACACTGTACATCATATGCACAGTTTATATTCATCATGGCAGCATCCCTTCCTCAGCTTATATAGTTATATCCCCAACACAGCTTTACACTGTACAGTCTGGAGTCTCCTCAGAAGAGGAAGGGGAGGGCCATCTGTGGGCCATCATCCTCTGTGGGCCATCATCCTCTGTGGGCCATCATCCTCTGTGGGCCATCATCCTCTGTGGGCCAGGGCCATCCTCCTCTGTGAATATCATACAAATAAAAATAATGAAGCATTAAAAAAGTTGTAATTTTTAGATAAAAACTAAATATAATCACGTCACCAAATAATTGATTAAAACCTCTTAGAGGTTAGGGTGCATTTTTTCAACTTTTTGATATAAAGCGTGCAAAATTTCAACGTCCTGCTACTCATGCCAGGAATATAGTATATGCATATGATTAGTATGTGTGGATAGGAAACACTCTGAAGTTTATAAAACTGGTTAAATGTCTGTGACTATAACAGAACTTGTGTAGCAGGCAAAACCCCAAGGAAAAACTGTTCGGAAAAAAGATTCCGCCAGTTCCCTGTATTGTCTATGACAAGGGAAATTAGATAGGGCCCAGTTTACAGTTCCTACAGCTTCCGCACGATGTCGCCAGTCTTGGGAATTGGGTTGAAGTTAATCTTTGGTGAAATGAAGAACAGGCACTTCCTGTCAGAGGTTACACTGTGGATAGTTATGAAACAGAAAATCGTCCATGATTTGTTGACTTGCTGCTATTGAATACAGATCGCCCCGTCATCAATTTGATCGATTATTAATGTTTACAAATACCTAAAGATGGATTACAAAAGTAGTTTGAAGTATTTTGGCAAAGTTTATAGGCAACTTTTAAAATTTTTGTAATGACGTTGCGTTTTGGAAAGCTGTTTTTTTCTGGATCAGACGGGCTTTATAAATGGACATTTTGGGTATACATGGACGGAATTAATCGAAAAAAGAACCAATTGTGATGTTTATAGGACATATAGGAGTGCCAACAATGAAGCTCGTCAAAGGTAATGCATGTTTTATATTTTATTTCAGCGTTTTGTGTAGCGCCGGCTACGCTAATTCTTTTGTTTACGTCTCGTTCAGGTATTTCGGGGGGGTGCATGCTATCAGATAATAGCTTCTCATGCTTTCGCCGAAAAGCATTTTTAAAATCTGACGTGTTGGCTGGATTCACAACGAGTGTAGCTTTAATTGAGTACCCTGCATGTGTGATATAATGATAGTTTGAGTTTTATCGAGTACTATTTGAATTTGGCGCTACGCATTTCCCCAGGCTATTGGCTAGGAGAGACGCTAGCGTCTCAGTGGCCATAAGAGGTTAAAACCCACTGTTTTGCAATGAAGGTCTACAGTAGCATCAACAGGGTAGCACCATGGTGTAGCCGGAGGACAGCTAGCTTCCGTCCTCCTCTGTGTACATGACTTCAATACAAAACCTAGGAGGCTCATGGTTCTCACCCTCTTCCATAGACTTAAACAGTAATTTTGACAAGTTCCGGAGGACATCCTCCAGCCTATCAGAGCACTTGCAGCATGTTGTCCACCCAATCAAAGGATCAGAGAATGAATCTAGTACTTAAAGCATACGTAACAGCCAGTTAGCACTGCGGTGCATAAAAAGTGGTGAGTAGTCAAAGAGAGAGAAAGAACAACAACAGAATAGTTTTACTATATTCACTATGACCGACAAACACTTCTGGACATCAGATTTTACTCGATACAAATTTGACTTTGTCTGGACGACCCGGCGCAGTTCCATTCATCACAAGAGCCCTTTTTCCAAAAAGACGCCACCTGTAGGAGGTGGAGCGAGCTGGCGTTCCCTTTTCAATTAAGGAAAAGGGCAAACCACCTTCCACTTCCTAGTATATTACTTGCTAATGTACTACTACTAATAATAATAATAAACTACATCAGATCTCCTACCAGAGAGATACGAGAGACACCTCAATGTACTTCATGATATCTCACTAATCAAATGCCGACCCCGTTATCTCCCGAGAGAATTCACAGCTGTTTGTTTCATGGCTGTGTACATCCTCCCACAAGCCAACACCACTCAAGGAATTACACTGGACGTTGAAGAAATTGGAACAGCCTATCCTGAGGCCGCAGTCATTGTAGCCACGGGCTTTAATTCTTTGGGATAGGGGGGCGGTATTTTGACGTCCGGATGAAAAGCATTCCCAAAGTAAACTGCCTGCTACTCAGGCCCAGAAGCTGGTAAATGCATATAATTGGTAGATCTGGATAGAAAACACTCTAAAGTTTCTAAAACTGTTACAATAATGTCTACCATAACGCAACGTTAACTATTCATGAAAATCGCAAATGAAATAAAAGAAATATATTCACTCACAAGCTTAGCCTTTTGTTAACAACACTGTCATATCAGATTTTCAAAATATGCTTTTCAACCATAGCTACACAAGCATTTGTGTAAGAGTATTGATAGCTAGCATAGCATTAAGCCTAGCATTCAGCAGGCAACATTTTCACAAAAACAAGAAAAGCATTCAAATAAAATTATTTACCTTTGAAGAACTTCGGATGTTTTCAATGAGGAGACTCTCAGTTAGATAGCAAATGTTCAGTTTTTCCCAAAATATTATTTGCGTAGGAGAAATCGCTCCGTTTTGTTCATCACGTTTGGCTAAGAAAACCCCCCGAAAATTCAGTCATTACAACGCCGAACTTTTTTCCAAATGAACTCCATAATATCAACAGAAACATGGCAAACGTTGTTTAGAATCAATCCTCAAGGTGTTTTTCACATATCTATTCGATGATAAATCATTCGTGGCAGTTTGGTTTCTCCTCTGAAGCAAATGGAAAAATACACGCAGCTGGAGATTACGCAATAATTTCGACGGAGGACACCAAGCGGACACATGGTAAATGTAGTCTATTTTGGTCAATCTTCCAATGATTTAAGCCTACAAATACGTCACAATGCGGCAGACACCTTGGGGAAACGACAGAAAGTGTAGGCTCATACCTGGCACGTTCACAGCCATATAAGGAGACATTGGAACACAGCGCCTTCAAAATCTGGGGCATTTCCTGTTTGAAATTTCATCTTGGTTTCACCTGTAGCATCAGTTCTGTGGCACTCACAAATAATATCTTTGCAGTTTTGGAAACGTCTGAGTGTTTTCTTTCCAAAGCTGTCAATTATATGCATAGTCGAGCATCTTTTCGTGACAAAATATTTTGTTTAAAACGGGAACGTTTTTTTTATCCAAAAATTAAAAGAGCGCCCCCTATATCGAAGAAGTTAATATAATGTTTACATACCCTACATTACTTATCTCATATGTGTATGTATATACTGAACTCTATATCATCTACTGCATCTTGCCATCTTTATGTAATACATGTATCACTAGCCACTTTAAACTATGCCACTATGTTTATATACCCTACATTACTCATCTGATTTGTATATACTGTACTCTATACCATCTACTGCATCTTGCCTATGCCGCTCTGTACCATCACTCATTCATATATCTTTATGTACATGTTCTTTATCCCTTTACACTTGTGTGTATAAGGTAGTAGTTGTGGAATTGTTAGGTTAGATTACTCGTTGGTTATTACTGCATTGTCGGAACTAGAAGCACAAGCATTTCGCGATACTCGCATTAACATCTGCTAACCATGTGTATGTGACAAATACAAT
Source organism: Oncorhynchus nerka (assembly GCF_034236695.1). Classification (NCBI taxonomy): domain Eukaryota; kingdom Metazoa; phylum Chordata; class Actinopteri; order Salmoniformes; family Salmonidae; genus Oncorhynchus; species Oncorhynchus nerka. The sequence continues at coordinate 104,222,813 of NC_088417.1, read as the reverse complement.
TTGATTTGATTTGATTGACTTGTTAGGATAAGTTTATTGGTAACGTTTGGGATTCATTTTGTATGCATTTTGAATGAGGTAAATGAGTGGATTATTGACCGATACTCGCCAGCTAAATTGAGTTTTTATGGATATAAAAAATGACTTTATTGAACAAAAGGACCATTTGTAATGTAGCTGGGACCTTTTGGAGTGCCAACAGATGAAGATCTTCAAAGGTAAGGCATATATTATATCGCTATTTCTGACTTGTGTGGCAACTGTACCGCCCTCAACCTAGTGACTCTCAGCTCAGCGCATCACTGGGGGTATCCTGGCTGCCCTCCAGGACATCTACTGCACTCAATGTCAAAGGAAGGCCAAGAAGATCATAAAGGACCACAGTCAACCGAGCCACACTGTCCACTCTGCTACCGTCTGACAGTACATATGCCGCCAAGCCAAGACCATCAGACTGTTGAACAGCTTCTATTACCATCAGACTGTTGAACAGCTTCTATTACCATCAGACTGTTGAACAGCTTCTATTACCATCAGACTGTTGAACAGCTTCTATTACCATCAGACTGTTGAACAGCTTCTATTACCATCAGACTGTTGAACAGCTTCTATTATCAGACCATCAGACTGTTGAACAGCTTCTATCACCATCAGACTGTTGAACAGCTTCTATTACCATCAGACTGTTACCATCAGACTGTTGAACAGCTTCTATTACCAGACCATCAGACTGTTGAACAGCTTCTATTACCATCAGACTGTTACCATCAGACTGTTGAACAGCTTCTATTACCAGACCATCAGACTGTTGAACAGCTTCTATTACCAGACCATCAGACTGTTGAACAGCTTCTATAACCATCAGACTGTTGAACAGCTTCTATTACCATCAGACTGTTAATCAGCTTCTATCACCATCAGACTGTTGAATAGCTTCTATTACCATAAGACTGTTGATCAGCTTCTATCACCATCAGACTGTTGAACAGCTTCTATCACCATCAGACTGTTGAACAGCTTCTATTACCATCAGACTGTTGAACAGCTTCTATCACCATCAGACTGTTGAACATCTTCTATCACCATCAGACTGTTGAACAGCTTCTATTACCATCAGACTGTTGAACAGCTTCTATCACCATCAGACTGTTGAACATCTTCTATCACCATCTGACTGTTGAACAGCTTCTATTACCATCAGACTGTTGAACAGCTTCTATCACCATCAGACTGTTGAACAGCTTCTATTACCATCAGACTGTTGAACAGCTTCTATTACCATCAGACTGTTGAACAGCTTCTATTACCATCAGACTGTTGAACAGCTTCTATTACCATCAGTCTGTTGAACAGCTTCTATTACCATCAGACTGTTAAACAGCTTCTATCACCATCAGACTGTTGAACAGCTTCTATCACCATCAGACTGTTGAACAGCTTCTATTACCATCAGTCTGTTGAACAGCTTCTATTACCATCAGACTGTTGAACAGCTTCTATTACCATCAGACTGTTGAACAGTTTCTATTACAAGACCATCAGACTGTTGAACAGCTTCTATTACCATCAGGCTGTTGAACAGCTTCTAATACCATCAGACTGTTGAACAGCTTCTATTACCAGACCATCAGACTGTTGAACAGCTTCTATTACCATCAGACTGTTGAACAGCTTCTATTACCATCAGACTGTTAAACAGCTTCTATTACCATCAGACTGTTGAACAGCTTCTATTACCATCAGACTGTTGAACAGCTTCTATTACCATCAGACTGTTGAACAGCTTCTATTACCATCAGACTGTTGAACAGCTTCTATCACCATCAGACTGTTGAACAGCTTCTATTACCATCAGACTGTTGAACAGCTTCTATTACCATCAGACTGTTACCATCAGACCGTTGAACAGCTTCTATCACCATCAGACTGTTGAACAGCTTCTATTACCATCAGACTGTTGAACAGCTTCTATTACCAGACCATCAGACTGTTGAACAGCTTCTATTACCATCAGACTGTTTGAACAGCTTCTATCACCATCAGACTTTTGAACAGCTTCTATTACAATCAGACTGTTGAACAGCTTCTATCACCATCAGACTGTTGAACAGCTTCTATTACCATCAGACTGTTGAACAGCTTCTATTACCATCAGACTGTTGAACAGCTTCTATCACCATCAGACTGTTGAACAGCTTCTATTACCATCAGACTGTTGAACAGCTTCTATTACCATCAGACTGTTCAACGGCTTCTATTACCATCAGACTGTTGAACAGCTTCTATCACCATCAGACTGTTGAACAGCTTCTATTACCATCAGACTGTTGAACAGCTTCTATCACCATCAGACTGTTGAACAGCTTCTATTACCATCAGACTGTTGAACAGCTTCCATTATCAACATCAGACTGTTGAACAGCTTCTATTACCATCAGACTGTTGAACAGCTTCTATTACCATCAGACTGTTGAACAGCTTCTATTACCATCAGACTGTTACCATCAGACTGTTGAACAGCTTCTATTACCATCAGGCTGTTGAACAGCTTCTATTACCATCAGACTGTTACCATCAGACTGTTGAACAGCTTCTATCACCATCAGACTGTTGAACAGCTTCTATTACCATCAGACTGTTGAACAGCTTCTATTACCATCAGACTGTTGAACAGCTTATATCACCATCAGACTGTTTGAACAGCTTCTATCACCATCAGACTTTTGAACAGCTTCTATCACCATCTGACTGTTGAACAGCTTCTATTACCATCAGACTGTTTGAACAGCTTCTATCACCATCAGACTTTTGAACAGCTTCTATTACAATCAGACTGTTGAACAGCTTCTATCACCATCAGACTGTTGAACAGCTTCTATTACCATCAGACTGTTGAACAGCTTCTATTACCATCAGACTGTTGATCAGCTTCTATCACCATCAGACTGTTGAACAGCTTCTATCACCATCAGACTGTTGAACAGCTTCTATTACCATCAGACTGTTGAACAGCTTTTATTACCATCAGACTGTTAAACAGCTTCTATCACCATCAGACTGTTGAACAGCTTCTATCACCATCAGACTGTTGAACAGCTTCTATTACCATCAGTCTGTTGAACAGCTTCTATTACCATCAGACTGTTGAACAGCTTCTATTACCATCAGACTGTTGAACAGTTTCTATTACAAGACCATCAGACTGTTGAACAGCTTCTATTACCATCAGACTGTTGAACAGCTTCTAATACCATCAGACTGTTGAACAGCTTCTATTACCAGACCATCAGACTGTTGAACAGCTTCTATTACCATCAGACTGTTAAACAGCTTCTATTACCATCAGACTGTTGAACAGCTTCTATTACCATCAGACTGTTGAACAGCTTCTATTACCATCAGACTGTTGAACAGCTTCTATTACCATCAGACTGTTGAACAGCTTCTATCACCATCAGACTGTTGAACAGCTTCTATTACCATCAGACTGTTAAACAGCTTCTATTACCATCAGACTGTTGAACAGCTTCTATTACCATCAGACTGTTGAACAGCTTCTATTACCATCAGACTGTTGAACAGCTTCTATTACCATCAGACTGTTGAACAGCTTCTATCACCATCAGACTGTTGAACAGCTTCTATTACCATCAGACTGTTGAACAGCTTCTATTACCATCAGACTGTTACCATCAGACTGTTGAACAGCTTCTATCACCATCAGACTGTTGAACAGCTTCTATTACCATCAGACTGTTGAACAGCTTCTATTACCAGACCATCAGACTGTTGAACAGCTTCTATTACCATCAGACTGTTGAACAGCTTCTATCACCATCAGACTGTTGAACAGCTTCTATCACCATCAGACTGTTGAACAGCTTCTATTACCATCAGACTGTTGAACAGCTTCTATTACCATCAGACTGTTGAACAGCTTCTATCACCATCAGACTGTTGAACAGCTTCTATTACCATCAGACTGTTGAACAGCTTCTATTACCATCAGACTGTTGAACAGCTTCTATTACCAGACCATCAGACTGTTGAACAGCTTCTATTACCATCAGACTGTTGAACAGCTTCTATCACCATCAGACTGTTGAACAGCTTCTATCACCATCAGACTGTTGAACAGCTTCTATTACCAGACCATCAGACTGTTGAACAGCTTCTATTACCATCAGACTGTTGAACAGCTTCTATCACCATCAGACTGTTGAACAGCTTCTATTACCAACAGACTGTTGAACAGCTTCTATCACCATCAGACTGTTGAACAGCTTCTATTATCATCAGACTGTTGAACAGCTTCTATTACCATCAGACTGTTGAACAGCTTCTATTACCATCAGACTGTTGAACAGCTTCCATTACCATCAGACTGTTGAACAGCTTCTATTACCATCAGACTGTTGAACAGCTTCTATCACCATCAGACTGTTGAACAGCTTCTATTACCATCAGACTGTTGAACAGCTTCTATCACCATCAGACTGTTGAACAGCTTCTATCACCATCAGACTGTTGAACAGCTTCTATCACCATCAGACTGTTGAACAGCTTCTATTACCAGACCATCAGACTGTTGAACAGCTTCTATCACCATCAGACTGTTGAACAGCTTCTATAACCATCAGACTGTTGAACAGCTTCTATTACCATCAGACTGTTGAACAGCTTCTATTACCATCAGACTGTTGAACAGCTTCTATTACCATCAGACTGTTGAACAGCTTCTATCACCATCAGACTGTTGAACAGCTTCTATCACCATCAGACTGTTGAACAGCTTCTATTACCATCAGACTGTTGAACAGCTTCTATTACCATCAGACTGTTGAACAGCTTCTATCACCATCAGACTGTTACCATCAGACTGTTGAGCAGTTTCTATTACCATCAGACTGTTTGAACAGCTTCTATCACCATCAGACTTTTGAACAGCTTCTATTACAGACTGTTTGAACAGTTTCTATCACCATCAGACTTTTGAACAGCTTCTATCACCATCTGACTGTTGAACAGCTTCTATTACCATCAGACTGTTTGAACAGCTTCTATCACCATCAGACTGTTGAACAGCTTCTATTACCATCAGACTGTTGAACAGCTTCTATTACCATCAGACTGTTGAACAGCTTCTATTACCATCAGACTGTTGAACAGCTTCTATTACCATCAGACTGTTGAACAGCTTCTATTACCATCAGACTGTTGAACAGCTTCTATTACCATCAGACTGTTGAACAGCTTCTATTATCAGACCATCAGACTGTTGAACAGCTTCTATCACCATCAGACTGTTGAACAGCTTCTATTACCATCAGACTGTTACCATCAGACTGTTGAACAGCTTCTATTACCATCAGACTGTTACCATCAGACTGTTGAACAGCTTCTATTACCATCAGACTGTTGAACAGCTTCTATTACCAGACCATCAGACTGTTGAACAGCTTCTATCACCATCAGACTGTTGAACAGCTTCTATTACCATCAGACTGTTACCATCAGACTGTTGAACAGCTTCTATTGCCATCAGACTGTTACCATCAGACTGTTGAACAGCTTCTATTACCATCAGACTGTTGAACAGCTTCTATTACCAGACCATCAGACTGTTGAACAGCTTCTATCACCATCAGACTGTTGAACAGCTTCTATTACCATCAGACTGTTGAACAGCTTCTATTACCAGACCATCAGACTGTTGAACAGCTTCTATCACCATCAGACTGTTGAACAGCTTCTATTACCATCAGACTGTTACCATCAGACTGTTGAACAGCTTCTATTACCATCAGACTGTTACCATCAGACTGTTGAACAGCTTCTATTACCATCAGACTGTTGAACAGCTTCTATTACCAGACCATCAGACTGTTGAACAGCTTCTATTACCATCAGACTGTTGAACAGCTTCTATTACCATCAGACTGTTACCATCAGACTGTTGAACAGCTTATATTGCCATCAGACTGTTACCATCA